>NC_137193.1:31634089-31759089 GCF_960531495.2 Zeus faber
CATTGAAAAATGTATTCATTTGTAAATTGGTACAACAAATGACAAAACAAGTCATTATTGTCAAGTAGTTTAATAACTGTTTTAATAAACAGTTGTCCAAAAGAGCTGGACAAAATAGGTAAAAAAAATCACAGTATTTCTAGAGATTACATGTCAAATAATCAATAAATGTTCTTAAAATGTCCATCGTAACAAAATAAAAGGAATGTGAAATAGACAAATTGTATAAAATTGTCAAAGTAAACAGTGTTTATCAACATTGTATTATATTTCGTTTTTTAAGTAAATAAAACAATGTTTGGAAAGTGAATTTTTATAACATAGTTATTAGACAATGTTTATACATGACGTTTATTACCAAAAAAGTATTTTATTTTTTATTTGAAACGATATGTTGTTATTGTTAATACTTACCTTACTGCATTGAAGTATGTACGTCCAGAGTTTCTGTGACGGTAGATGTTGCGTCTTGTATGCGTCAATTATGACTTATTCACGTTGATTTACGATAGCAGTGTAATTTACGTATTCAGTTTGTAGGGCTGATTTCAGTCTTTTAGTTTTTACATTTTCAGTAAGTTCTGTTTCTATGAATTACGACAAACATTGGGATATTTCTGTGGGTAATTACCATTGTAGGGCTTCTATTCTTCAGACACTTCGCAGGATCTTGAAGGCATCACTAAGTCGGACATTTCCGTGTTTTCGAGGGACGCGCTTATGACATTTCAAGGATGATTTTCTATTATTTTTTTCATTAATCCGGCAAAGTAATGTGGACCACGGATTTAAAATATCAATCGAACAGATCTACTGACATTTACCAGATAAGAAGCTATATAGATATACACGTAAATCAATAGTTTGGTAATCTCAAACCACTACAGAGTGACCGATTCCCCGTCGTCCAATGGACATGGTCCAAAGCGTCTTACTGTAAATCTCATCTCGTTCGTTTTTGAACGAGACATGTGAGGTGTCTCGACCAACCGGATATTTTGGGTCAAAGTTGTTCGGTTTTTACTAATTTCTGCTCCGTATGTGGATCGATTTGGATGCAGGCTGGACCCCTAATAATAATAATAATAAAGACTTGTTTGGACTCCACCAATGAGGCGTTCAGCATGTGTACCTTATGAATATTCATGACTTGTCCAGAAAATAAATCCGCTAGCTACTGCTTGTCCTCTGGACTTTCTCTCTTCTTTTTTCCTTCAGACATCATTAAAACACAATAGTTATTCCATTATTCTCCTGCTGTGATTATAAAAAATAATGTCGGGAAATTACTTATTGTCTTATTTTTTCGCCACAGTGGTGCCCGCTTAAATGTCTATTCTTTGGGCTTATAAATCATTCTATTTTATCCAAAGTTGACAATTGATATTCAGATAAAAATAAGAAAACCTGCTCCGCTCTAAACTCCGCTCCGCCTCTGCGTGACTCTCTGAGAAAAAGAAAACGGACAAAATGTGCACCATGGACATCAGGAGGCCAAGGGGCAGGTGCACCCAGCCCCTCTGCATGTGCCTTTATGCTACCTTTTTGTGAATGAACTGCCCCATCCCCCCAAAACTGAGACGCAAATGCCAATCGATTGGATTATTGGGTGACGACTGATCGACAGCAAAAATTTCATGACCAGCCCAACCCTAGTAATAGCAGTAGTAATAGTGGCAGCAGTAGTAATAGGAATAAAAGTAGTAGGAGTAGTAGTATATTAGGCATTCAGGGCTAGGCAGTATGGTTATTGTGCACTAGTAATAACAGCAGTTATAGTCGTAGTAGAAGTTGTGGCAGAGGTAGTAGGAATAGTAGTATCAGCAGTACCAACAGTAGTTGTAGTGCTGTAGTTGTGATCAGTCAGAGGTTAAGTGCCAGGCAGTAGGGTCCGGACGCACTGCCCAGTCCTGCGTTGGTGCTGAAACTCGGTCTCTAGCTGGGATTAGCCCACTCTGCTGAACTCCTGAACAGCTCCCCAGCGATAACAACTGTTTCATATGTGATTAACAGAAACTTTTCCCATTGGCTCTTGACGCCTTCAATTGCACAGCGCAGAGGCAGCTTCACCCCATAGGCCCCTATAAGTGTTATGTGTGTGTGAAGCCAGAGCATGAAGTCCCTCCCACCCCCAAGCTGAGATGGTGATGCTCTATTTTGGACTCTCAAAGGGACCGGCCCTTCAAAGGACAACTTTGAGGGCTATTGGTTGACTGCGCAACTTTGGTGTCAAAGTTCCTCGGAAGGGTCGGACGGGGGCGGCAGTCATCTTAGACACTAAATCAGTCACTGGGCGGGGGGAGGGGATCAGCCCTGGCTTTATAAGATAGTTAGCATGCCCCCCCCCCCCCGCTTGTTTTCCATTTAGGAGCTGACTGGCCCTTACATAACGGATGGCACTACAGGTAATTGGAAAATTGGCAGGCTTGTCAAGGAGATTTGGTGGATGGCACCAGGGTGTGCGGCAGCAGAGTTCATGGGGTGTCACCCCATAGCTAGATTTATATCGCCGCCGTGGGCTCGCGACAGAGTGGTAGTGGGGGGAAGGGGGTGAGTGGCACATTTTTTATTTGGCTCCCAGGGGAGACTGCATATCAGAGGTGGCCCAGACAAGGTTCCTCTCAGCGCAGACAAGATATATGGAGCAGCCTTTGCATTGGCTAACTTACTGCTTCTTAAGATGTCTGAGCAGGGGCTCGCTAGACCTGCATCCCATACACACACAGACACACACACACACACACACACACACACACACACACACACACACACACACACACACACACCCACACACACACACACACACACACACACACACACACACACATACATATATATATATAGACAAATATACATACAGACATATACTGTATACAGTATATACATTTTTATATATATACTGTACATATGTGTGTGTGTGTGTGTGTGTGGAGGTGTATGTATATTTATATATATATGTGTGTATCTATATGTATATGTGTATGCATCATATCATGCCACTGGGGAAATATTGTACTCTACATGTCTTAAATAATAAAATAAAAACAATTTGCCCGTCTAGTCTAATAATCCTTAAATTGGCTCATTTTAATTAAACTCTAGCATTCCTTTGTTCCAGGATGTGCTCTGGACCTCTCTTTGTTGCACAATGTACCTAATTTACACCATTAAAGTGTACCCAATGAGGAGAAGTTGTCGTTTGAAAAAAAAAAAAAACAACACAGCCTCACAAAGTGGTTCAGGGAGTCACTCACATTACACCACCCGTCCTGGCGTCTTTTAAGAATGGAAAATCAATCGTTTTTGGGGTATAGATTTTGATTAAAAAGTTCCCAGATCTCTCTGCGGACAGTTTTCCAGCGAGTGCCTCGTGCATGAGGGAAGCCATTTGACTTGGCCCAGTGGGTGCCAAATGAGAGGATTCTTAATGAACAGAGGGATGATGGAGGACACCTGCACGGGGGATCCTAAGGTGGTAATCACGCATTACAGTGTGTCGAGTTTATTAATCCCTGGAAGAAAAAGGAAAAAGAAGGAGAAGAAGGAGCAGGGGCCGAGGGTATCTGTCAGAGCTGTTTAATCGCTGCCGCGGATCCCACTGCTGTCGCTTGCACTTTTGTTTACGTACTAAAGCAGTTGGACGTCCAAACCAACATATGTTCATTTGTTCTCTGAAACAGCCGGGGGGGCTTCTGATGCGTTGATTTTCCGTTGTTTGGTTGTCTGTTTTTTTTATGTAACATCTCCCAGAGATGCGTTGATCAAAACCTTAACAGTGTGCAATTGCGACAACGATGAGACAACACTGTGTTTGTTGTCGTTTTCTAGGAGGAAGAGGAGGAGCCGCGGCAGGAACAGGACAAGGAGAGCTCAGTCCAAGAGGAGACGACAGAGCATGTGATCCCCAACTGAGAGCGTTGGAACCTTTCTACCAGTGTTCCCCCACCGCTGTCATAATGTGTCTCGACCCACCAGCAAAAAGTCAGTTTCAACTCCGCACTAGCTTTAGCCCAAAACCCGGAGGGGGAACATTTTATTTTAGAAACAGAATGTATTTAAATTGTTTCCATTAGGCAGAACGATAGGGAATGAGCAGTTTCATCCAAACTGGGGAAAGGCCCGAAAAGCCAGAGGTTCTGGACATGGAAGCTGGAAACACTGTTCATTGTGTTTCGGCAACACCCTGAAGTCGGCTTTAAGGTGAGGTTTAAACTTGGGGCGTAGTGACGTGACTGACTGTTAAACCACCAACGGACGGCTCCATGTATGTACGTGTCTGACCAGACTAGGGATGGGTCAGAATTTTCAATTTTTTTTTAATATTTGTTCATGATGGCAAGAATAACTTTTTTCTTCTTTGACGGCACACTTTTGTGTGGGTAAATTTTAGATTTAAGTTTTACCATGTCAGTAGGAAAGTCTACCACTTTTGGAACTTGGCAGAGTTCTGATCCTGTCGGCATAATCGATTATTCGCTCAGACCACACACCGATTATTCAACCGTAAAAATAGGAATTTCGCATATCCCTAGACCAGACGCTTCTCAGCTCAGCTCTATTTTCATATGCCGACAGTCTACGTAGTGCACATTTGCAATGGACACCTGGGAGGGTGTCCTGATGTGTCCTGTTTACAAGACGGAGTCACCATTAGCGCTTCACCAACACCATCATCAGCTTAAGCAGCAGCTTGTGTTCAACTATGTGATCTCCACCCTTGACTTGTTTAGGTTTTCTAAATATCCATTTTAGACATGCTTTCTGTCCAAGGTGTTTTGTTAACCAGACCACATGAACTGTTGGTGTCCACCATTGTTTTTGTTGAGTTTGTCTTTCCATTCCTTTGTTCTGTTATTTTAGATTTTTTTATAAATATATATATATATATATTTTTTAATGGCCTGATGATAGTTTTGTGCCTCACTGTGAACCAAAATGCACAACGTGGCTTGACGATGTCGTTCAGACTTCAAACCTAGCATAGTTGAATGTGTTCATGTCAAACGGGTGAAGGCCAAAGGGGGATATTTGCAACACATCTCCAAGT
Source organism: Zeus faber (assembly GCF_960531495.2). Lineage (NCBI taxonomy): Eukaryota > Metazoa > Chordata > Actinopteri > Zeiformes > Zeidae > Zeus > Zeus faber. The sequence continues at coordinate 31,639,137 of NC_137193.1, forward strand.
TAAGGGGCAAATTGTTGTCTATCCGACCAAAATGATCTTCCCACATGATTATAAATTTGCCTACAGCCTAAATTACAGATGGGTTGCAGTGACACCCATGTCAGCGGGCATTGCCGTGATTCCGCTGCTGTTTGTCCACACAGTTGTTTTCAAAAAACAGTTTTAGAGCCAAATGGTGCATTTGGATTTCATCTGGGCCACGGACAAATGATTGGCCATACAAACACATCTTAAAAATGGAAATATTCTTATAAGTGCAAATAAATCCAAATTGCAAATGTGTCCACTTCTTTGTCACCGTGGCAGTTTTGCCCTCCACACGCCAGCCGAGTGGCGTTTTCAGGGCCCTCTGGCACAGAGACAGACGATGGGGTAGCAGACACACAAGTTTATTGTAGCGAGTGGGCAAGCTGGTACAAGCCCGGAGCAGGTGGAATAAATGTCATGAAAAGGGCTCCTCTCCTGTGTGTGTGGGGATGGGGGTTTTACCTGTTGCTTGTCAGACCAATCATCGAGCAACAGGTATACAGCCACACTGATCCTGGGCCCCAAATACCTAGACCCAGGACTGCTCAAACCACACCATCTCCATACCACACTAACACGATGATTCTTTGAGTGCTTTGGTATCGAGTCACAATCATTCACAGAATGAATGAGTAGTATAATTATAGTATTACACAAAGTGTTTTTCAGTAATGGAGGGAATAGAGCATAACAAGAATAACAGTTACAGGTTACCTGTGTTTATTTGGAAAAGGTTCCCAGAGAATGTCTTAAAAAAGAAAATTACTGGTTTACATTTTTGAGAAGACTAAATTTAGCACTTTTAAATTTGACTCTAACTGCGATGGGCTCTTACAGCGATGGGCTCTCACAGCCTAGTGTGAGACAGGCTTTGAAAGGCATAAAAACCAAGACATTCCACTGGCATTTTAATTGAATTTCCATGCAAATGGCACAACTTGAAATAATGTGTTGCCATTGGATGACACTCTGTGTTCCAGGCAAACTACACGGTGTAAAGCCGGGCCATAAAGTTAACAGGGGATCATTCAAACACTTTATGGCTATAATAAGCCGCAGAGGAAGACTTCCAACCTCTCATGGATGAGGTCTGTGGAGCTGCGCCTGCGTGGCCCTTTCTCCGCCGCAGCCTAATTGATTCTCTCTCCCCCGTTTATCACACGCGAAGAGTGGAGAAGAAGAAAAAAGCCATCAGATCTTAACATTCCATCACCTCGCAAAAAAAAGCCACGTGTGTCAATAGGCCCGCATTGCGCCGCCGCTGCGTTGAGGGGTGTAGTAGCAATTTGTTTTAAAGTGACTATTAATTTGCCCATTTCAAGGACAGGCAGGAGGAAACCCCTCTAAGACTGCTGAACCGTGAAAGACATTATCCGGAGCTGCTCTTGATTATTTCTTTTTTTTCCGGGAGAAGTTGCGTAAAAATTTACGCTCTTTGATGGAAGGCACCCGCAGACGTTTGAACCGGGCTCCCTGCAGTCCTGCTCGCAGCGTGCTATCGGACAAGGATGTCATTAGGCCCGCGATAACGGCGACAGGCACATTAATGACAGAGTGGCCCGCTCTGCCACCCCGTGCACCCCCCCCAACCATCTCCCATTTACACCCGCAGCATACTAAATAGGTCTTAATGTTACTGATACACAGAAAATGGAGCAGGGGCTCCACAGCCAGCAAAAAAAATACGTGTCTTTAGGTTTGGGATTTAACTGCTACTGAAAGGTGCTCCCAAAGGTAACGGCTGCCGACTATGATGTCGAGGGATTCCTCTATCAATTTAGTCCGGTATATATATAAAATATATAGATACCTAAACGAATATATATATATTACAAAACAAATATGTATATTAATATTACATAACACATTAATATTTCCTCATGTGTGGTGGATCACACCACACATTGAGGAATTGAAATTGAGAAAACAAATCTGGCCAATCCTAGCAATCATTTACCCTGGGAATCACAAGGATATGTGTAAAGGGACTGAACCATTTTCTTCGTCCCTACTTGACTTTGTGGTGCTGCAAACACTTTTTTGCAACATGTGTGAAGCACGGGTAAAATATTTGACCATAGGCATAGTCAGGCAATTGCCTGGAGCCTTGCATGCTAGGTGGCCTAAATTATTGTGGGTTTTCTTTTTTCATAAAATCTCTGTTTTGCTTTGTCACTCCAGTGATCAGCACTTTGCATCACTCACATCCTATAAGTATCCCAATAATTAGATAATAATTAGAAAAAAAGGCCCTTAGAGAACGCAGAGCGTGGACATAGATGTAGTTGGGGGAGGAGAGGAAACACACACTTGTAGTGTTGGGACTTTCATGGTAGAACAAGGATTATCATCATTACAAACCCTAGTACAATAAATAACATTATTATACTGTTTAATATGGGGTATTTTTCTTGAAGCATTGATGAAATACTGTTGTTAATATTTTAAAATTACCCAGAATTGCTGTGATAAAATATATTTCTCGATATCTAGTACTAAAAAAGACATCGAACACAATACCCAAAATGGGTTTTCGACTAAAGTCTAAAACAGTCATAGGTGCTGCGTTTTCCATACAAGTCCTGAGCCATCTATAAGGCTCAGTGGTTCAAGGAGCTTAGTTGTTGGCTGAGAACTTCAATGTTTGAGGACTTAAGGGTTCAATGCCAGGAGAGCTTTTAAAAGCCAGCAACACAAGTACATGATTAAAATCTCCTGGAGACGAAGGGTGAATGTGAAGGCCACCTGGTGGAGTGATGTTCAAGACACTGCCCTCCACTGCTGTCACAGGTTCAAGTCCTGATTTTTCCATCCAAGTCCTGTTCCTTGAATTAAATGATTGGCGGACACAAATAGTCTTTATTTGACTCTGTGGCACAGAGAGGTAGGACACTTTTAAACATGCACTTGGGATGCCAGCTTTCAAAAGCTCACCTGGCATCGAACCCTCAAGTTGTCCGACAGCAGCTTATCTCTTTGTGCCACATAAACTAAGAGTATTGCGCTTTTCAGTCTCCTCCAATTATTCGATTAAAGAACAGGACTTAGATGGAAAAGTTTGGATTTGAACCGGTGACGGCAGGGCTACAAGGCAGCGTCTGAACCATCACGTCACCTTCAGCTGGGGTCTCTGGGCGCTTTTAAATGCACACTTGTATTGCCAGCTTTCAATAGATCCCCTGGCTTCAAGCCCTCAAGACTCAGTGGCTCAAGGAGATAAGTCATTGGAATATCAGTAGTGGAAGACTTATGTGTTCGATGCAAGGTGAAATTCAGGACTTGAACCTGTGACGGCAGCGGCTGAAAAATCACTCCACCAGGTCACCTTGATGCTCAGTCCTGGTCGCCGGGCACTTTTATACACGTACTTGAGTTCCCAGCTTCTAGAAGCTCACCTGGCATCGAACCCTCAAGACTAAGTTGTCATCCAACGACTTGTCTCCTTGAGCCACTGAGTCTTAGGAAGCCCTGGCCGTCCCCCAATAATTTGATTTAAGGAACTAGGACTTGAGCCGTGCTCAAGTGGGACTGGCTGCGCAAGGACAGCGCCCCTCGCGGGACACACTGCCTTTGGGCCTGCGCTGTCCATTTCTCATGCTTACCGTAATGCATTTATTTATGCATTCCCACCGTCAGGGCTGCTGCCCAGACCCGGGGCATTCGAGGAGCTCCAACTATTAGTGGTTGCGGGCCTGTGGCAGAACAAGCTGTTGTAGGCCGGAGACTCTGTGACCCCGTTACCAGTCCTGGGACGTCCTCTGTTGGCCTGGTGCCTGAACGGCGCAGGCTGTGATCTCTACCATCGTAGGCTCTCGTGCTCAGTCCACTTGGAATGTGTTTGAGTGGTGGTGCGTCAACAGGCAGGTCAACCCCCTGTGCTGCAGCATTGTTCATATTTTGGACTTCCTGCAGTCTCTCACGGATGAGCAGCATGGCACAATTTCTGTTTGTGTGCTATGCAGTCTCTGCACAGCACCTATATCATTAGCTATGCGAAAGTATCGCGATGACTTATGAGTCGGCGGGTCAAGCTACACCGACCACTCTCCGTGCCCACTCTACTCGAGGTGTGGTAGCTTCAACAGCCCTTCTTAGGGGTGTCGGGTTTCAGGGCATTTGTCCTGGTCGTCGCCGTCCCGTTTGTCCGTTTCTACATGTGCAATGTTTCCACAGGGTTCCTTTCCCAGTCGGTGCTTGCCGTTGCGGCCAAGCAGATTTAGGAATATTTTTCTTCATGGACCACTTCGAATTCTGACGTGTTACCTGTGTTTAGTGACTAACACTTTCTCTGTGGATACAGTGTGTGTAGTGTTAGTTGCTTCTTATTGGCCCTTCAGTGGGGCACAATGAATTTCCAGGGTCGCGGTGTACATAAATTAGGTTCAATGTCAGCTTTGGCTGCTTCAGCCCACACCCTGGAGCATTCCACAATTCGGGCATGTTCAGGTCCAGAGGGGAGTAGAGGATCACGGGTCTCCGCCCCAGTATACCAATAGGAGCGTAGCCCCTAAAGGGCAGAGCCTGCTGACATCGAATGAGAGTTACTGTAGCTTGGTAACTACAGTTCTATGAAGAAGGCGTACAGTAGCCCCTTAGGGTTTTATACCCCACTGGACCTCTATCAGTCTTGCTGAATTGTTTTCAGATGACGAAGCGGGGCACTTCCATGGTTTATATTGCCTATGCAGCTCCATCCTGATTGGCTGAAGTGAGTGTATGAATAAATTTCAGTACTTCCACGTACGCGGTTGAACATATACCTTCGGAGCCCCGAAGACCCTAAGGGGCTACGCCTCCATCATAGAACTGTAGTTACAAAGCTACAGTAACTCTCGATTTATCGTCCCGCTCAATCTCCCGCTCCCAAAAGTGAGGGCGGTTTGCTTCCTAAAACCCTCCAATAACATGAGAGAGGTACCTGTATGAGCCTTGATACATCTTCTCGCCTACTTTGTTTCTCTCTCTCTCTCTCTCTCTCTCTCTCTCTCTCTCTCTCTCTCTGAAAAGCTTGAGGAAGACTAACACACCAAACGCTCTCGGGCTCGTCAGCACAACAGCCCATAATTCCGTCTGTTCTTTCACTCACCACTGTTATGACAGCCCCACGACAAGGAGCAATCAGAGCACTTAGGCGGAGAGAAGGTGAAGGGGTGGATAAATCCCACACTTTTTAAGGCCCTTCCGCGGAACAGTCATCACGAAATAGTGGCGAGGGGGTAAGTACATTAGTTTAATTAGTCCCTGTATGAAAAAATTCAGAATTTTTCCACTGTTTTGTGTTACGCACCGCACTTTGAAATACGGTTTCCAATCTTTTTATAGACTTTGTGTCCGGCGTTCATGTCCATCTTTAAGTGAGTAAAAGGAACAACATGTCTTTAGGGGGTGAGAGCGAGAGAAAGAAAGAGAAAAGGAAAAAAGCTTGTCCTTGGTCCATGTCAAATTTACACCCATATAAAAAGGGTAAATACCCCTTGTATCCGTGCAAGGCTGCACCCCTACAAGGTGCTGATGGTCCCCCGCCATTACAGCTTTATGGAAGGTGTAATTCACACGGACCATGCCCAACAGGGGGGCTCTAATAGAAAGGATTGTCTAGCCTCTGAAAATGAAAAATAAAAACGGTACAAACACGGTATCGAAGGGAAGATAACGCTTAAAGTTTACATTCGACCAAAATTGTTCTGTTTCTATTTTTCCTTTTCCACCGTTTGGCATCTCAATTGTTAGTTAACTTACCACTGAAATAATTTCAATTGGTTTTCCAATACATTTTGTTATGTGTAACATCCATTTAAACACACACACCCTCGGGGGAAGCGAACGATCCTTATAGAGGTGATGGATAAATGCTTAGGTGAGGGTGTGATCTGTCACAGGGCGTGGCGGTATTGGAGGCGAGACGATTGAAGTCAGTGTCCACCGCCGCCCGGGAACGCTATTCCCCCGCTGTCACATAAAACACCCGCCCTTAGAGGACACTGCGGAGCACAGCTCAACACCAGGTGCCATTTTTCTCTCGTCCGCCAAGGACGGAGCTATCGCTTATGTCACCTCTCTTTATTCGCATCCCATAGTCCCATACCATGGTTTTCTCTTTAAATGTGACAGATTACAGTATCCATTTTGTTTTTTTCAAACGGCCATAACATGTACTGTATTCCTTTACTCCCCAATAATGAATGTTCATTCCGAAAGCACCTGTACCATGGAATATGCATTTACATTTTCTGGAGACATGATGGGGGCGGTACTTCAGAGAGGGGTATTAGTAAACCACCACTCTAAAAGCAAAGATTCCTGATTTCCAAAACAAGGTTCGGCGTAGACGTGAGGGTTAGTTTGAAGGGGGAAAGCGTCTCCAGAGTTGGCCAGGTTTACTCCATCTCACTTAAAGTCTTAGCCCGCTCGCCTTTGCTCTTGCACTCTTTATTAAATTGCCGCCGCGTTGTACCGCTCCCCATGACCTGCCAAGGATAAAGAATCTGTTTACTGTAAATTGCACCCCGCTCCCTCTCAAATACCATCTGCTGCCCGAGCGGCGCTGCGTCGCAGCCTCTAAAAATAGACCCCGCTGATTGGTTCCCAAGGAGATAAGGGGGTGGGGGGGGGGGGTGGGGGTCCACGTTCGGTCCAAAACCTCTCAACGCTTGTTTAGAGGCTCAGTCTGGGGGGTCTATCGCTGTTTTCACCTTCCTGATCTAAAACACGGCCCCTCGAGCGGTTGGACAAATTTTGTTTTAAAATTAAAAAAAAAAAATGAAAAAATATGATGAAATTGGAGTAGCAACAGAAAGAACAATGACATAACGTTCTTGGCCAGCGATCCTGGCGTAGCTACGTATAGCCAGCGTAATTGGCTCCTGGCAACTCATTTTTAAACCTCAGTTTTGTAGTCCCCAAAGTAAAATAATACAGTGGAGTGGAGATAGGGACCCCCCACCTCATCCCCCGCTCTGTCCCTGCCCCCCATGTCCAGGTTGCGGACATGGGGGGCATTACTGTCATCTAGCATTCAAAACAGCTGGAGTATTATATATTGTCAGATTTGAAGTGAAGAAAAATTACAAATACATAATTAAATAGAAAATAATTGAATCAAGCTCAATTATCCACTAATGGGGGATGGGGGAGGGGTCTTGTCTGTCCTCTTTAAAGTTACTCCCTAATATAGTTGTAGTTGATATCCTATCCTATATCCTACATATGTATGTATCCATTTGTAAATAAATACTCCTTGGAACCGCAATTAATTCAGCCAATTACTGATTAATTAAATAATTAATTAATTTACTTTAATTTAATTTAATCTGACACAAGTGGCTCACACACCGCCCTCATGGCTGACATCAAGCAAGTTATTTCTCTTTCTTCGAATAATCGGGGGAATCCTAACTCATAACTCACATTACTCAAAGGCGGGGTTGAGATCATAAAAACAGCCGCGAAAACGCCTGAAAATAAAAAGCGCATGAAGAACACCCCCACACCCCCGACCCCACCCACCCGCCCACCCACCAAGGAGATAATGCGTCTCCTTTCGCTCGCGAGAAAAAAAGTGAGCAATCTATAATAATCTTCCGGAGGCAGAGCGCCGTATCTCCCGCTCTTGCACATATATAAAGGTCATCGCTGGTTTTACAAGTGCAGGTAATGGCGTTCCCCGCATTCCCATGAATCGGCCGATCTGTCACTCCAGGCTTGTTTATGGGGGGGGGGGGGGGGGGGGGGGGCTGGGGGTGGCTGGGGGGCAGACTATAAAAAGTACAATGGCTCCGATTCATCACCAAATTAGCGGGAGCGCGACGGGGGTCTGAAATAAATATTGTAAAAAAACGTGGCGTGGTCGCTGATCCATCCAGAAACGTAACGTAGCGTCCAGAAACGTATCCGGGTAATTACGGCGACGTGGGGGTTCAGTTATGTACTGCGTACGTACTTATCCTCATATCTGATTCAAGTCCTCACTTTCAGAGTGAAACTTGCTCTGCATGAGCTGCTATTCTGCCTGGAAGTGATTAATTAGTGCTGCCTTGCAATTTTGACATTGCAACACAAGAGCTAATTTACATTCTTAATTTGTTTCAGTGGGATTGGAAAACATTTGACGGCATACCTGGCGAGCTCTCACACACTAGTGCACAACGGTTGAACAACACTGTTCTAGACAGACATCCCACAATGCCGTGGGGTGGGGGGTAAATGATTTCAGTGCAGCGGTTGGGGTGGTTGTTGTTGACTCCAACCTAACAAGTCACAAAAGCACGTTTTGTAAATTACATATACCCTATGCATATATATATATATAAACTGACCAGTCGTCATTATGTACCTGTGACCTCCAGGTTTCGCTTTCCACGCTCTGCTGATGACACACCGACCAAGGCTGACATTGGGGCAAAAACACCCATTTAATCTGAGTGTGTGTGTGTGTGTGTGTGTGTGTGTGTGTGGGAGAGGGGGGGCAGATACAACGTGCCGCCCCGTCGCCTGTGTATAATATTCTGAAAGGTCGTTCCTCTTTGCCCAACATTTATTTTTCCTCTCGTTTTAGTACAGTTCTATCTCTCACCTCAAGCTCTGCCGAGGGGAGATAGCGTAGGGAGGGGGTGGGGGTGGAGGTGGGACGCTGTAATGTCCCCCCCTCGCTCTCTCATCTTTATCTACCGCACACAGGGTATTCACGCTTTCGCTGCGAGAGCGGCGGCGTGGTGTCCTACATGCAACCCCGGGACTGTAATCTCACGCCGCGTAGCGTCTCGTATAAATGAGACTCTTCTTCTTCTTCTTTCTGCTCCTCCTCCTCCTCCTCCAGGTTAATGCACGCAACCCACAGGGTAATTTAAACAGGCGACAAAGGCCATGTGTGGGATGTAGACCCTAACAGGTGGATGCAGGGGAGGTGGAGGGAGCGCAGCAACGTCGGAAGCAAAGCAGGTGGGGCAGGAGGGATTGGCTGCTAAAATAGGCGGGCCCTTATTAGGGCGTGGAAGCATGTGGCGCCGTCGAGTTGTCGGACAAAACTAGCTCCCCAAGCTACACATAATTTTAAAGGATGGCCTGCCCCCCCCCCCCCGCCACGCCCCTACTCTCATGCCATTGCAGACACCTCCCACACCATCAGAGGATCTCAGTTTGGAAATTCTTCACCCCCGATCCCCCCTTCTTTTTTCCTTTCCTTTTCACAAAAGACGTGTCTCCACGCCACCCCGGAGGTCCCTGCGCTAAACTACGCTCGCTTACTTTAAGACTGCAGAATACAGGGCACTGGCAACCTTTACACCAAAGAAGAAGCAGAAAAAGCCACGGCACTTGAGCACGGAGCGCAGACGAGATGGCACCGAGTCGAGCCAGGGGGATTGGGGGGGGGGGGGGGGGCTTGGCGCTGGACAGCCTGGGCGGCGGCGGACCGGAAGGCGAATCACATCACAGCCCCCCCACCGACCGTCTGAAGCGCCTACGATAAGGCTTCATTAGCATAAGTTTGTTTTCTCATCCCCCCTATTGAGACGGCTGCTGAAACAAAGGGCAGCTGATTGTTTTTTCTTGATCAGTGTAGCATTCAAGGTGTCTGATTTAGGGCTGGTGGGGTGGAAGGGACAATGAAGGGCGGTGGGGAAGGAGGGGTGGAGGGGCTGTCATGCATACAAGGCAGGGTGGATGTGGCTGTGCGCGGGATTGGCCCTGGCCTCTTAGCCACAATGGGCCCCGCGAGACGGAGACGGACACACAAAAGAGCCGAATCTGACAGTCGGCCGTGTGTCCGTCCAGTCCCCTGGGACGGCGCGCTGCCGCCTCCGTCCTCCCTCCACATTTACACAATAAGGACCCCGTACCCGTCCCCGTCGTTGCCGCGCCATATTGTCTGGGAATATTTGACGGATTTAACACAGGAGACAAGTTTGACAGCGCTACGGTGCGTTCCCACTAGGAATTAACCTATTCAGGAAAAGGCAGGTGATATTTAGGGGGTTTCTGTGTGTGTCCTGCTTGTTTGTTTGTGTGTCTGTGAGGAAAACCTTTACTTCTGGACGCCAACCTTTTTTTGTTTGTTTGTTTGCTTGTTTTTTCACCACCAGTGGCAAATTCCTGTATAGTCACACGGCCGTGTCATCTGGAGAAACAAAAAAAATTAAAAACAACAATATATAATTGTTTAATTCTGCATAAAATGTAATTAAGTAAAAACAGTTCCTCTTATAGCTCTAGTTTGCCACAAGACCATTTTTTGAGGTGTGAAAAGACCTATTTAGGGGCCTCTGGTAATGATTGCTGTATTTACGGTTAAGTTTGGTTCAAAACTGAAAGTAGATGTTTATGCCTATACAGGCTTATAGTTCTAACCGTTCGGCTAATAGGGCAACCCGCCAGGCGAAAGCCGCTGATTAGCCACTTCAGCTAAAAGTTCCAACAATTATGACAGCAAAGGAGCAAGTGGGCTCAGCCCAATTATTTGACTTCGGCATCTTAGCGGGCGCCTGCACTCACCGGGGCAGGGGCCCACTTCCGTACAGTCCTTCTCTCTACTGGCTCTACTGGCGTGAGGGTTTTCTATTAGAATGAAGGGCAAATTAATCCTGCTGGGCAGCCGGCGTTAGTTACCGACCATGGTACTTCTTGTTCGCTGAGACACTAGGAACGCATAATGGAAAGGGTCAAAATGAGCGACCCATATTTTAGCGGCTTATTTGACGTGTATAATTAGCACTGTGGGTTGATGAATAGGGATTATTAGCATTAAGCGCATGACTGAAACGTAGTTATAACTAACAAGGCAAAATAATACAAGCAGCTATTTGCTCCACGGTCTGATTTTTAAAAGACTGCTACCTCTGTTGGGCACGGTGGGAGGCCCAGATTAGCGGAGAGAAGACTTTGCGACAAATGCGATTAACAAAGGTTGAAAAGCGGCCAAAACGCTCCCCTTAAGACGTTTCTTTTGTTTTGCATTTTACAAGCAAAACTCTTTCTGACAAGCAGGAACTTTTCTAGTTTTACCCCTGTGTGGCAAATGGAGATGTCATGTGTTCGGTGTATTCATGTTTTGAATGATTGGTACAATGTACCGCAAAAAAAAAAAAAAAAAGATAAATGAAAGCAAGACAAAGGACCTCCAGCAGTGAAACACAATGAGGCTCCCCCTCCATCACCTTAGTGCTGATGTACTGCCACCTGCTGGGAAAAACGTCGTCACTGCACGGCTTAGTGCGGGGGGGGGGGGGCTTTTTGTCACCATTTCTCAAAAAAAAAAAAAGAAAACCCTCATCAGGTGCCATTGATAGACATACACTGTATACATACATACATATATACATATACTGTATACATACATACACTGTATATATCTCATTGTGTGGCTCCAAACCTCCACTTAACATTGTAAAATAAATGCACGGAAATGTAATTTGATGCAGCCTGAGTTGTAAATGACGTGCGGGTTAAGAACGTCCTGCAACATCACTCCAAGTCAAAGGATTCATCTTCAGCGTAATGCCGTGCGTGTGCAGCATCATCCGTGCGAAACCAACATTGCGGTAGCTGCCCTAACAATCTGCGAGGGCCGCTCGTTATAAACCATATTCTGACGCAACACACTTCTTCACGCACGCACACACCGGAGACAAGTGGACGAAACAAACCATTAGTTTTATTGCCATTGTGCATGAACGTTGACACTGCAGGTTATACACAGAAAGTATCATGGAATAAGTGAAGGAACAACTCCGACCTGCCAGTGGTGTGCTCTGGTCACTCTGGTGCTGGTTTTTCTAATGTCGATTGATGGCTTAAGCAAACAGCCTGCCGATCCAGCACCGTACTCAAACCCAAATTAAAAAATAAAATAAAATAAACAGACATGACGGACGTGTCGAAGGACAGAAAGTATCCGGGAGGACAACAACACCTTTTTTTTTTTTTCTATTATTGCACACATCTAGTTTACCAGCGCCACGGGTATGTACGACACTGGATAAGCTATAATTCTGGATAAGGTGCTGAAATGTAATCAGGAAACCACAACGCTGCGTTTGAATCCGCTTTTAAAGCCACGTATATACAAAACGGGAATGGAGCGTCAATGCAGGAGTTCCACGAGCACACGTGATACGAAAATAATCATTCTACACTTGGAAATGGCAAATGTGTAATAACGCTGCGTAGCCTATAGAGGGTGCTGTTTCTCACAAGGTGAACGCCTGTGAGTGGTTTCGCTCTGATCTCCCCGTAGCAAGCTTTTTAAGACAAACCGCATCCAAAAAAAAAAAAAAAAAAAAAAGGGTCTGTCAGGGTTTTCCGGGGGAGCGGGGGATGAATTAATGAGTCTATTCATGTCTTACGTCGCAAAAATCTCATGGAATGCATTTAATGGAATAGCGCAGATCACTTTTTAAAGCCCCTCCAAAAAAATTCTGATAATAATAATAATAATAATAATAATCATCTGCCTTATCTGAACAGTCTTATGTTTTGACAACCTGAAGGACCGCGGCCTCTCTCTGACTTCCTCCACTGGCCTCTCTCACAGTGTACCTGGTCCACACAGAAACACAGCTCCACCCACCCCTGCGTCTCGCCTATCGCAAAAAGCCGTTCCATTCCGAGACCCAACTCCGGAACGACGTGGAATGTTTTGGGAACGTCGGGGGGGAGGGGGGTAAAATAGATTAAGTGAGTGGTGACCGCGGAGGAAAAAAATAAAAATAAAATCGAGGCTCCTTCTTTCACTTTGTCGGGCCGCGGATATTCCGTATGGACATACATTCCTAATTTACCTGAGTATAGACTCCGAGTGATATACCTGAAAGCGAGGCCAAATCCACGCATGAACTGTGGACGGTTTTTGTCCCAAATTTGTTTGTTTCTCCCCCCCATTGCATTTTCTTTATTTTCTTTTCAGACAGGGTTCAGAACTGTGATCTGGATCGTGTAAACAAAATCCTGAATAGAACAGCTGCTTTTTTTAAAGGTACATAACACAGCAAATACACAGTTTGGGAATTTGTTTTTGGATGTTTTTTTGTTGTTTTTGTGTTTTTTTTTTGTTCAAAACCAAGCATTTTTCTTTCTTATTATAGAGATATATTTGTATATATTGTATAGAGAGCTTATTCATACTGTGGATGTCGAAAACAGAACACAACACATAACTTAATTATAAACATACTACCGGATTAAAATGCATGCCGCCGCCCCCCTCCTTCCCCCACCTTCCATATTCCACCCTTCCCTCTGATGCCGGCTTCTAAAACTAAAATTAAGTGTCTCCCTGCCAAAAAACAGAGCTTAAGGAAATACGCACGTAGGAATGTTATTAAGGTGTCGTTGTAGTGGTGCCGGTGGTTGATCTTGCTCTTGGGGAGATTATCGGTGCTAGTTCATGCAGATTATAGAGAGTCAGAGCAAGAGAGAGGGAGAGAGACAGAGACGCCCTTAGCAGGCCAGGGGGAGGTATTTGCTCAGTCCTTTTTTTGTTTTTTTTGGTGGAGATGGTGCGCATTGTGTAGGCTTAGCATTAATCAGGAAGAGGGGGCTGGGAGGGGGGCAGAGGCCAGCTCTGCTTGTCTCTAGCTCACGGCCAGGCTGTCTGTCTGGGAGGCGTCAGTCTCGGGGGTATGGGTTTGGGAGGGGGAGGGATGCTCCTCCGGGGGGTCGTCTGTGCTGGTGCTGGTGGACACCCGGGTCGGGCCACCGCGCGGTACTGCGGACCCCAGCGGCCCCGAGCTGGGGCCCGCCTCGGGATCGTCCTCCTCGGAGGCTGGGGCAAGGGGCAGGGCGCCGGGGAGCTTGACGGGGCAGAACGCCGAGCCCGTGGAGATGAAGTTGACCTTGTTCTTGTCCGGGCACGAGAAGAGTGGCATGGACGCCGACGCCGACTGTCTGGAGCTGTCGGCACAAACCAAAAACACAGTGTGAGCGGGTTGTGCTTTACCTCGCCACAGGTCGTACGGAGGAGTGGACGGAGCCTCATACCTCATCTCCTCAAAGGCTTTAATCTTCTCGCAGCCTTCTGGGGGCTCGCGCTTGAACATGTAGCTGTTGTTGGGTTTGGGCGAAGAGGCAAACTTGGGCAGCGGTGAGCTGCTTCCGCTGTCTGTGCGCGCACACACACACACACACACACACACACACACACACACACACACACACACACACACACACACACACACACACACACACACACACACACACACACACACACACACACACACACACACACACACACACACACACACACACACACGATCTCTGATCTAGTAAGCGGTTATTTGTGCTGAATGGCATCCTGCAGCACTTCCTGCCACAAGAACTGCAGCCAACAAGCTTTCTCTCATAACATCTTTGCAAACTACTTTGGACTGTTCATTTCTCTTTTCTATTCTCTGGACCGCAGTGTATATTTGCCATGTTTGCAAAATTGACACAACACCTAGAGTGGTACATATCGTTTTTATTTTATTTATTACTGTGTGAATACTTTCTCCATCTTAAATTTAAAGGACAGATATTTTTTCTGTAATCAATAAACCATTAAAGCACTGCTTTGTATTTGTTGAAATACACTCGCACAAACCTAATTCTCCCTGGTCGCCGCACAACTACCCAACGATGATATGGAACTGCCTTTAGAATTACCTGCAGTTCAACTCATCGGTCAATAAAATTCAACACTGCTACTTTGCGCTCGTTCGATGAGCCCTACTTATCACTTTTAATAACATACATATTCCTGACCTGTATTGAGACCTTCCCACTTTCTGGCAGGAGGTGTGATAAACTGTCCGTCACCATGTAAACTTGGAATAACCTTGAGTTACCTTTGTCCCGGTCGTACAGAAGGTCGTCTGTGGAGTAGGGGCTGCCGTCGTGGGACCCGGGCGGGCAGGCGGGCGAGGGGCAGGGCGACAGGCTGGAGCAGCTGCTGGAGCGACCCGGCACCGAGGGGGTCTGCGTGTCCACGCTCCGCGTGCTGCTGCTGCGCTGCTGGGGAGGGAAGGGGGCGCGGCGCCCGTCGGGAACCTCCAGAGCCTGGCCGGATTCAGAAGGAGAGTGCTCAAGGACTTATGACGAGTTCAGACTATGTGATTCTGGCCTGATTTTCCGCAGACAGGTTTTTGGAGATCAGTGAGCAAAGCCCCAGATCGGAGGAAAATCATAGTGGCTCCAATAGGCGACGAGCGCGTGGTTTGAACTGCTCACAGCGCGATCCGACTGCTCGCCAGTGGCTCGCAGACACTGGCGAGATATCAAGCGGGATAATTATCTGGTTTTGTCGGGATTGACTCTGGAGTGATGCAATGAGCTACAGCCAATGAGAGCCGGCATGGAGTGACAGGGGGAGGAGAGTCGAGAAGGGGAGACGGCAGTGCAGCAGAGGAGCAGCCGGAAACACACAACATACCTATTTTACTTTTCTTCTCTTTTAATAAATCTCTTATTTAAATTCTGCTTTTATTCTTTTTTTTACATTGATCAGGAATGTGGACGAATGGGTTTCACGACATTTCCGGTGACACTTCTCACGTGTTTTTGTGACAAAACATAGTTTGAGACACGACAGACTCGTTTGGGATTCCGCCCGGTGAAATATATTGTAATGTGTGACCCCCTGTCCCCGATCAGTCATGTAGTGTGAAACTACAAGATTGCAAGATTCCAGATCACAAGACAGAAAGTTGTGTAGCGTGAACAGTACAGCGATCTGATGACTTTGAAAGTCGTGGAGTGGGCCCATCCCATACGTTGCGAGGTGGGGCCCCCATGGATCGGGCTTGTAGTTCCACCACATCCCACAGATGCGCCATCGGATTGAGATCTGGGGAATTTGGAGGTCAAGTCAACTCCTTGCGTTCTTTATCATGTCACTCAAACCATTCCTGAACAATTTTTTGCCGTGTGGCGGCAGGGCGCGTTATCCTGCTGAAAGAAGCCACTCCAATGAGGGAAAAACGTTGCCATGAAGGAGTGTACTTGGTCTGCAGCAATGTTGAGGTAGGTGGTACGTGTCAAAGTAATTATTTATTATTATTACATATTATTTATTATAGTCTTGATCCCTGTAAAAAATAAAGAATAATAGCTGAATTTAAATAGGAATATACAGTATATTGAAAACCTAGAGAAAAAAGTACAACAGGTATGTTGTGTGTTTCTGGCTGCTGCTCCGTGCACTCTCGTCTCCCCTTCTTGACAGCCCCCCCCTCATTGGCTGTAGCTCGTTGCGTCACTCCCAAGTTTCGACACGACCAGATATTAAACCTGCTTGATATCTCGCTGCCGTCCGCGAGCAGTTGGCGAGCAGTCAGGCCAGAATCCAGAAAGTCTGAACTCAGCATTACCTTCAGCTCCTCCTTATCTCCATTGTCTTTGATGAAGACCTTCTCCAGCTCGTGGTTGATCCCCTCCATGCTGCTGGGAACCCTGGAGATGGAGGGCTTTGGCACTGTGATGTTGGACAGCGGCATCTGGGCCGACTTCGACATGGAAAACTGCTGCTGGGGGGGGACGGGGGGGGACATTTAGGACACGGAGAAATCCTGCCGTCAGATCTTCCTCTGTGTGGGTGACTTCTTTTTGGCGTTACATTATTGTGGGGAAGCTGCAATACACTCTGAAATGTCTAGAAATTTGGCTTTGGCGATCATGCAAAATTCCAATCGCGCGGTGGGGTTCGTGCGCAAATAGAACGTAATGCAATGTGGAAAAATGCGGTCTCCCCGTTCCAGAAGTGCAGGATTTATTATTTACCAGTAAAGTATTTCCACAAAAACATCCAGTTTTTACTAAATTAAGTTCCATAGCAACAGAAAGAAAAAGGAGACGTGCGTCCCGACAGTGGGGACACACAGGTCTCTTCGGAACAGTACGGAGTAAGGACTTGGACAGTCCCTTAACTCAGTTGTGTTTAAATTTTGCTTCATCCATGCAGGAAACAAACGAAAATAAATAGATTTAATATAAAAAGACAGGCAGGGGAGCCGGCGCACACCTCTAGTCTGGAGGAGGAGAAGAAAAAAATTAAAATAAAAAACCTGTGCTCCAATTCTCTGAGTTGGGTTTACGTTTTTCATTTTCCATACAAGAAACTAAGGAAACAAAATAAATCTAGATCCTTCTCTATGAGATTATATTGTATGTTGCTATATTATTATCACAAGATTTGCATATTGCACCTGCCCCTCAAAGTTTTTGTACGGGACAGATCCGGAGTAGCTTCTCAACGGCGCTGAGCAGAGAGGGCGAGAGCCTCCGCCCCCCATCTCCCACTCCCTCTCTTCCCTCCAGTTTCTGAACACAGTAAACTGCACTTACACTGTTTCAATTCTCGGATCTTTCCTGGTGGATAAAAACAAAAATAATAATAAAAATGTCCGTCATTGCTGATAGACGATTTAATCGTAAATCGGCCCACGCCTACTTGAAATGTTAAATTATTCAACCTGTTGGGTTTCAAGTGTGTGCAAGCAATAATAACTTTGAAACACCACATGTTGTAGTTACTGTGTTTAAACGTATAAAGATTGTGATCCACAGAACATACAAACATACAGGCAGTTATTAGGATATAGAGTCGCATTTCAGGGACACAATAATGAACAATCATGTAGTTGTATGTTGACAATTAATCTTGAATTGAAGTGAAATGCCTGCAAAGTGCCAATGTTTCTAACGTCTGTTTCTTAACCCACAGGTGTTACCTCCACCACTTGCCCTGTTCAACATTAATGTTTCCATAAACCTTGCCTTACAAGGACAACATTACAAATGTTTTACATTATATGTTATGCTTTTGGGTCAAGCTGTGACGCAAGCCAAAAAAATTAACTCAGCTTTTGCGTATACATGTGTTTATGTGAGCCATGGTGCTTAGCTTTAAAAACAATATGCAGACTTTCTCGACATGGGACAGAGGGTACAAGTATTGAAAGGGGGGTGGCTGGCACTACCTGCACTTGGCTGGCGGCGGCAAAGGTGTTTTTGGTGAGCGTGGTGTGGCTGACGCCGGTGCACTGGAGTGGGGAGAGGCGGTCCTTCTCTTTACAGTGACGCCCGCCTTGCTTGCTGCGCTGGAGCTGCTGCCGGAGCTTGGCAATCTGGCACCCCCCCCCCCAAAAAAAAGGGAAGGTGGAAAAGATGGAGAGTATGTGAGTTTGTGGGAAGATGTAGGCCAAAACAATCCTCACAAAGCTCAGGTCCGTGTACTGTGCTTGTGTATTCTTTCATCGGACATCAGACACGTTGCAATACCTCAACCGGATAACAGCGCAATGAGATGTGAGCTGTGTTAAGTTCCTGTTTCCCGTTTTATTTTTGGAACTCTGTGACCATTTCCCATATCTGATTACCTTTAAAATGCGGTGACATCATCTTTGACATGACACACACAGGAGCAATGGAGGCTGTCGATGGGATGGTGTTCTTGATTCTCAGTGTGTGGTTAGATAAGCTTTTCTGGTTTTCTTGGCATCCACTTTTTTAAAAACATCCCGAGGACGATAACTAGCAAATTCGTTACCTTTCTAAAAAATGTTTTAAATAGATCTCTGCTCAGCAATCTCTAAGCACTCCTGCACGTCCCAGTTCCAAACAAAACCAATAATAACAGCGTGTTTTTTATTTTAATCGTAGATGTATTTATTTTCCTAGTGGAATGAAACAAAAAAAAGCCCCGTGTGTAACAGTGAGACATTTTCAGTCCTGTTCTCAGCCCCCCACTTACCTGTGTCGCGCAATGATGACGCAAAGATACAGTGACTATTCTCTCTGACCAATCAGTAGTCTGCAGTGTATTCATGTGACCTTTTAGTATCTCCTCATGTCGGCTCGTGGATAGTACCAGGTACCATCCACAACTTTTGCCAGATGGAAAACCAAAAAGACGATACTAAGAAATGAGTAATGAATTTGACAAACGGAGGCTTCAAGTGTTCCTATATAAGACCTGTATAGTGTACTATACAGGTCTTTATTTCAGTATGTGGTAGGTGAGTGATTTAGTCAGTTCAAGCTCTATTTTACACAAGTGCGGCTTTTTTAATCCACTGTAGTATTCATATTCATCCATACGTGTATAAGCTTATTGCAGTCCTCTATGCAGAGGATGTCACATAGTGCCACGTATTGGATATGATGTCACGCACCATCGCAACATACTGTTTATACAGAACCAGAAAATTGTGCATGGAAATGGAAGCTAAATACTGGTTATGGTACTTGTTCAGGTACTAACCAAGGACTCTCATTTGGATTTACGATTTCTACTTATTTAATCCTGTCTGTCACTGACACACTTGACGTTGGAAGTTGCTGTTTGCTTACTTTGCGCCCTTCTCCTTCTGTGCCCTTCCAACAGCAGCAGCAATAAAGCGCAATTCAGTCCCAATCCTATCCTAAACCTAGTTGTTGTAGTACCCATAACAGCCACAGAGCGTCTCTGCTTCCATTCGGCGTCAGAAAATCAGCCTGGAAAAAGACATGAAGTTGGGATGACGTGGACCTGTTTTACAGATCCGGTCGAGGATTGAGACAAGCTGCAGAAGTCAGCGAGCAGGTCATAATCGTAAAGTCGAATACAATGAATAAATCTGACACATCTGGTTAAAATATATACACAAGTCAACATTCCAAGGACATGTGAGATACAGATAGTTTGTGCAAAGGCCTTAATAGTAGGCTTTAGGGTAGAGGGAAAGTTGAGCACTGGCGGTAAGATTAGACTGGATGCAGATATCACTCTGCGTGCGTGCATGCACGCACGCACGCACGCACTGGGCTAGACCAGAACATGTCCACACATGTCTCAGACATGTCAGCACATGTTGCTTTGTTATGCAGTAAGCTGGCAGAGGCATCTAAAGTCCTGTCCCACTCTCCTGGTTCCTATACTAGCTCATACAGCCCAAGCAAACACGGCATTTAACGTTCAGCACTTATCAAAGAGTGCTCTGTCTGATACAGCTGATATGTGATCCCCTTTCTTTGGCCAGGGAGCCAGTCACACACTCCAGAGCCGTCAGCTTTTGTCCCCCCTGCCGATATAGTTCCCTGCAGGAGCAGCGCAGTAAGCCAATAAGCCAGACTGTAAGCTTAGACTGACTCAAACAAAATATGGACAGAAGCAGTTGCTAGTAACTAAGTAAAGACCTTATCATGTCCTTTTGATCAATTAATATCCGCTCACACAATTTATTTGTTGAAGTTACTTTAGTGAATATGAACGAATTCATGGTTATTCCAAAGCATAAAAAGATTGGAGCGAGTCAAATCTTGATAACTTCCAATTCTATGAAAACCAAGCTATGCCTGTATTCCAGTTATTGAAGCCACTATTGCTATAGTTTTGAATTTGGGGTGGTACCCTGAATGCCGAATACAGATATAAAAAGAGCCAGAAGTGCAACGCATCATTTGTGAGGTTGACCGGCGCCTATTATTTATTTATGTGCGATGATGTGTGGCTATCACTGTTAAACCTTAGATGACTACCGTATTCATACACTGCCAGAGAATGGCCAGACGATTGCATCTTTACAAGCACAATTACAAGCATATTAGGCTGGTTCTCCCTGGACCTGTTGGCTCCTAGACCTCTACCTTTTCCGACCCCCCCCCCCCCCCCCCCAAGTTACTGCTACCGTTGCCATGACTATGACCTGCTTCCGGATTGGAACTGGCTTCCTGCAGACCTGACATCCCTTGAACCCTACGTACTGCCACTACAGAGTTTCCCCCAATGTATTGCAAGCCCAGCGGCCCGCGGTGCTTAAGTTGACCCCCCTCTGGGCATCAGTGTTTTTATTATATTTTTAAGATTGTTTTTTTTATTATTATCAAAATTGACCGCCATATATTGAGTTTATATATTTTTTACTATTCAAAATGGGTAAAATCTTATTTCACTGTAGAACACAGCACATTGATTCTCTTTCTTTCCCTCATTGACAACGGACCCGTCTGTGAATAGCCCCTCCTCTCCGTGCACACTCTGAATCAAAGCATGATCATGTGCGGGATCGTTTTAAACATCCTGTTGGGTTTGACACCCAAAGCCAGTACCACGATAGCACTGGTTCCTTTATGATTGGTATCTACCGGACCAAATCGCAACAAAGATTTCAGTGCCTCATTTCAGTGCCATGCCCGAGCTGCCGATTGAAATATCCGCCCTCTGGTGCTCCGAAACCCCCACACATGCCTTCACTAAACATTGTTTGGAGAGCGCCGCTTGTAATCCTCTGTATGGCGCGCCGCCGCTTTCCTCTCCCATGCATCTCTTTCCATGTGCAATGGAGACTTTGGAGAGGAGGCGATCACGTGTGCCGTGCCTCTAAATAAAGCAAATAAAAACATTTCGTTTTATTTTAGATGTATTTTATTTTACTGAATGTCCTTAGGGATTAAACAAACCGGAAAAAAAAGCTCCGTACATAACGGTGACATTCTCAGCATCACACTCTTACATCACCCCCCCCCGTACATGCCACCGGGCCTAACAACTTTTCTGGGGGAAACCCTGCACTATTACAACCAATATACTGTTGGCCTCCCACTTCCAGCAGACCTACTGCCTCCCGCAGGCCTGCCTACTCTAACAGCCTCTGTCAAAACAGTTGGCAGAGACACCATACCACAGAGACACCATATTTAACAGCAGATGCCTTGTTGACTTAACTGACTTTTGATATCCCTCGTTCAATTCATTCTTGATTTTTGTGTTAGTTATTACTTTTCTATGGATAAGTAGTGGGAATCATTTTTGTTTTGCTCTACCTTTTCTGTTTTGTGCTTCAAATGAACTTCATCTTCTAAGATACTTTGCTAGGATACCAGCGTAAGCTAGCTTGGGCCAACGAAAAATTGAACAAATTCCGACATTTTGTTATGGTGGAACTCAAAGCACTGTATTGAAGTTTCATGGCCAAAAACTGCACTCAATGGCCATGCAACTCCGTAATTATACAGTTCATGGTCAAAGCGAATGTCCTGCAGCAAACCGTTTGGTATTATTGTTTGTGTATCACGATGCAAAAAAGTTAATTGTCATAAGAATACTCGCATCGTTGCACTCCTAGAGCCTGCAAGCCAAGTTCTTCATAAACACCTTCATCATATGTCCATGTTTTTAAATTTTTTATTATGAAAAAGCTATCACTATAAATACTTGACAAGTGAGTAACTTGGAAGTTTTCTAATTCTAAAACGTCCTTTGTTTAACTTCTATTTGAAAATTCCCTGCTGTGCAGCACGTTTAAAGCCTGATTATTTTGCTGGTATCTGTATGTATGATAGTTAGTTACAGCATCCTGGTATGATAGTTTTAGATTTCCCGGCTTGCAAGGCTTCTCTGCATACACGCTCACAGATCACGGCAGCGACTGCATCTTCTGGATCTGCTGTCTGTTGTTGTGGGGGTGACGGGAGGGGGTCTCCCATTTAACAACTATTGAATCACCAATCCACCCCCCCGGCCCGGTCTCTGTAACTGTATCCTCCACCTCCCTGTTGCTGCTGAGAATCAGCAGGGTGGAGCTGAGAAAGGGCCGATGAGGCTGTGTAGGCAGCACGCATCTGTTGTGTTTCTGCCTATTTGTTTGCATGTCTGCCTGTTTGTATGCATGTCTTCCTGTCTGCCTGCCTACAGGTCGGTCTGCCTGTCTTCTGGCACACTACATCAGTATCACAAATAGCAGTTAGCTTACCCAAAAGAAGCCGTACTTCGCTAAATCAACTGCAGTGGCTGATATACAATATATCATACACCGATCAGCGACAACATTAAAACCACTGACCGGTGAAGTGAATAACATTGCTCATATCGTTACAATGGCACCTGTCAAGGCAGCAAGGTGAACAGTCAGTTCTTGAAGTTGATGTGTTGGAAGCAGGAGAAATGGGCAAGCATAAGGATCTGACTGTGATGGCTAGAAGACTGAATATTCAACATGGGATTTTTAATAAAAGGTCAATTACATGGCCAAAGGTTTGTGGACACACACACACACACACACACACACACACACACACACACACACACACACACACACACACACACACACACACACACACACACACACACACACACACACACACACACACACACACACACACACACACTATTTATTGTTCTGGTTGTATGGTTTTATTTTGCCTGTTTTATTTATTTAGGATATTACTTTTTTCACATTAAAAAGTTTGTACATTTTTCAGAATCAAACGTTCATTGTTATTTGAAAGGGTGTACTTGCATTATTACTTGCATTATTATTATTATATTATCTTTATATAGCGGCAAAAAATGGTCTTGAAATGACAATAACGTTTATCGCAATGATTTCTGGGACAATATATCGTCACCAAAGTAGTTATCGTGACAGGCCTAATAACAGCCTCCACTCTTCTCAGAAGGCTTTGCACCAGATTTGGGAACAAGGCTGCAAGGATTTGCTTCCATTCAGACATAAGAGCAGATTAGCGAGGTTCCAATTCATTCAAAAGGTGTTCAATGGGGTTCAGGTCTGGGCTCCATGCAGGCCAGTCATGTCCTTCCACACCAGTCAGTAAACCGTTTCTTTATCTCCAAAATGTCATAATGACTCCTTTTTTAGCTTTGTCTCAATTTTCTTAATAAAAAATCTGACCCTGTGTGTGTGTGTGTGTGTGTGTGTGTGTGTGTGTGTGTGTGTGTGTGTGTGTGTGTGT
Organism: Zeus faber; assembly: GCF_960531495.2. Taxonomy (NCBI): domain Eukaryota; kingdom Metazoa; phylum Chordata; class Actinopteri; order Zeiformes; family Zeidae; genus Zeus; species Zeus faber. The sequence continues at coordinate 31,662,861 of NC_137193.1, forward strand.
GTGTGTGTGTGCGAGTCCTGTACCTCTTTGAGCTGATCGGCGCTGCCCCAGGACGCCGAGCGCTGGTGTTTGCTCCTTTTCCCTCCTGTCCCTTCAATCCAACATTCAGGAGTCTGCAAAGTAGAACCCCACAGTAAAATATCTCCAAAATCATCCCATGCTTACAGAGTAGGCATGGGGACTCTGATGCCAGACACACACTCAGCCACATGGCTGGACATACGGCATGCAAACACACACACACAGGCCCACACGCTGAACTGATTTTGTCAGTGTGACGCAAAGGGAGGCACCTATGGTGCATTAGATCACTGTTTCTGTGACACGCACACACCACAATGTTTTCCTCTCCTCCCTGACACACCAGAGGAAATTGACTTGCTGCCTTGCTCATCTTCGGTACCCAACTCAAAGGACCATTTGTTTATTTTCAGCAGCAAGTCAATTACTAGGGAGGGCCCTCTCCCCCTCCTCTCTCACTTCTCCCTCTCTCTGGCTCTCCCTTTTTATTCTGCAGCGGGATGAGAGCTGGAGCAGTCTGAGAGGCAGCTGATCTGAGAGCTACAGAGGAGCTCTTCATAGCCGACTGAGGTGGCTCTGTGTTCTCCCAAGTATCTTGATTCCATTCTAGTTTGCAGGTTACCAAAAGGGTTTTATCACAAATCTCTGAGAATGCTCGGATGGTGCAGCAGCCCGTCAAGTGTTGGGGGTGGAGGTCTGAAGAAGGGCTGGCCAATGACTATGTGGGTATTGAGGTATCAAGAAGAGATAAGTACAGTCGATCAGACACGACAAAAATCTCATGTCTGAAATTAGGGCTGTACGATGTTGACAAAATGAAATATCACTATAATTTTGTGATGTCGATATCAGTCGATAATTTGGCACTTAATAAAATTCTGATAATTGCATTACTAATGTAATACAGGCTTAAGGAGTAACTATCAGGTTAAATCTTTTAATGAATTAACAATCTTGAGCTTATGGAGAAGATTGTCTGAAATGTTTTGTTTTTTTTAGAAAGCTTTATTTCATTATTGTTTATTGGCAACAAAGGCAAAAATACTGGTAAAATGTGGATGTTTTTAAGTTTACGCGTAAAAAGGCCATGTTTTTACATCTCGGCCGGTGACGTCACGCAGGGTAAACATGACTGCCACAGTGCAATAACAGGATGGTAGTCAGTCAGCAGGTCAGTTTTAGTTTCACAGCTATTTAGGATGGTGAAGTACTGCGCCTGTGCAGGTTGCACAAACTCTAGCTATAACAATATAAAATAAAAACAAAATAAATAACACGGCTGAGGCCGTCGGCTGGCAGTGCCTGCACAGGTACCTAAGAAGCAGAGTGGAGGGCCAGGTATCGATAGCTATGCAGAGTGAAAAGTCTGCCTGTCACAGAAGTGATGGATTTATTATTCAGAAGTAAAGAGCATTAACACAAAAAAAACAGAACAGGTTTTACAAAAATCCCATACCAAGGGAAACCGCGGCAAAGTTAAAAGAAAACAACGGACAGAGCAGAGCCGAGGCTCTCGAATGGCCAGAAGGAGCTCTCTGTAGTGTCCAACAATGAGGCCTACACATGGCCAAAGACACAGCACCAGCAGAGGTCTGATTGATAAGTAATTGTGCGACCGGGACGGTGGGTGCCTAAAAAGCAGCTTCCCTGTAACGTCATCCACCTGCCGAAGCTTAAAAGACAGCCAAAGAGCGCCAGGCTGGGCAATGAATCAGTAATCGTGTGCCTGTCCGTCGTGTCGTATCCTCGTATTAACACATTTTGTTATTGTAATACGCAATTTGGATATGAGCCAAAGATAGATTATGAGAAGATGTGACCTAACTTCTGAAGGTGTCCTGTGGTATCTGGCACCAAGACGTTAGCAGCAGATCCTTTAAGTCCTGTCTGTTGTGAGGTGGTGCCCCCATGGATCGGGCTTGTTCCAGCACATCCCACAGATGCTCGATCGGATCGGACCCTAACCCCGGACATCCACATGATGTAGAAGATGTGAGTCATCATACCAGGCCACCTTCTTCCATTGCTCCATGGTCCAGTTCTGATGCTCACATGCCCATTTAAGGTGCTTTCAGAGCTGGACAGCGGTCCACATTGGCACTCCGACTGGTCTGCGGCTATGCAGCCCCATACGCAGCAAGCTGCAATGCACTGTGTTCTGACACATTTCTATCATAGCAGCATTAACTTTTTCAGCAATTTGTGGGATTGGACCAGATGGGCTAGACTTTGCTCCCAACATGCATCAATGAGCCCAATGGCGCCCATGATCCTGTTGCCGGTTCACCGGTTGTCTTTCCTTGGACCACTTTTGGTAGGTACTAACCACTGAATACTGGGAACACCCCACAACACCTGCCGTTTTGGAGATGCTCTGACCCAGTTGTCTAGCCATCACAATTTGGTCCTTGTCAAAGTCGCTCAGATCCTTACGCTTGCCCATTTTTCCTCCTTCCAACACATCAATTTCAAGAACTCATTGTTTACTTGCAGGTGCCATTGGAATGAGATGGTCAATGTTATTCACTTCACCTGTCAGTGGATTTAATGTTGTGGCTGATCGATGTATAGCGGGCTCTGTGCCCCCCCACCCTTGCTGAGTCAGTTCTCACTGTTCAGACCTGCCAACCATGGGAAAATATTTTGAGTACCACACTAGTGTGACAGGGAGTCTCCGTGGTGTTTGAGTTACGGCAGATAAATGACTCCGTTATTAACACCGTAGTCGTCTCGTAACAAGGCTAATCACATCGTATGTGAGCTACTACGTCTAACCATATACAGTATAAACATCTCTTTAGGATATACCGCTTGAAATGCATCGTCTCGTCAAGTTGCCGCATGTTTACAAACTAGAGATACACTGATCGTAATTTTCTTGGCCGACTGCAATAAAAAAAAAAATTTAATAAAAAAATCTGACGATTACAATTCTTGCCGATTCTGAGTTTCATTCAATTGTATGTTCAGAATAAAACATTGACTATTAAATATCTTTTACATTGTCGCCCGTTCATTTTGAGCTTATATCCATGACCGACGAAATCTAATTTTATTACAATTTGGTCTTATTGGTACATCTGCTGTATGACAAATACATTTGGTGATCTGATCACACTTACATTATAGGACAGCTGAACATACGGACTACCGCTGCAATTTTCAGTTAATACATTCGGGCGAATACTGATTTAGACACTGTGTGTTTATTATTGTTAATTTTTCACTATGGAACAATAAAACATCAAACTGTGCTTGAGTTCCAATAAAATCAATTATAATATGGAACGGTCACTGAGTTCCAATAATATGGGTCTGTCACCAAGTTTCAGTATCATACAACCTGTAACTCACGAGTTTTAGTAGGACGCAACATATAACTAACATTGAAATGTCCAGTTCAAACTTCAAATGAAAGTCTCTTTCACTTTTAAGTGCAAATATACATTTCTATTATATTTATATGGTACTTGCCATTCCAAAATAAATTGCAATCATTGCAAAAAAAAGGAATATTGACCACCGTGCATTTAACCAACTGATTCAAATCGAAGGACTTGTTTTATTGAGTGACTAGTCCAGAACTAAGTCTGAAAAAAAAAAAAAAAAAGAAAGGAAAAAAAATAATAATAATAAAAATAAAAAGAAAACTCAAAAGTCAAACCTTTAAACACGGGCAGAGCTTGTTCACTGGGAACACCCAGAGAAGACGCTCCAGTGCACTGACAGCGATAAACACAGAATTTTGGAATATTGTCAGGTGATAGAATATTTACCAAACAAACAGCCGACATTTTCTTTCTTTCCCGCTCTTTTTTGAGCGTCAACTACACAATTACAGTACATTATGTTCGTCTCGGGTTTGAGTAACGGAGCATTTTTACAGAGCAGAGTACATTAGCACAGTATCGGCCGTATAAATTTGACTGGCACAGAATCTGACAATATATCTGATCAGCCAGTCACCAGTCACAGCCGATGAAGCTGAAAAGCGGCCAATCGATCGGTACGTCCCTATTACCAACGCTTTATATGTAAACATTGCGGTCACATTTTTGTGCTTGATAATTACATCACGATACAGTGATATTATATCATGAAAGTAGGGCATTTAAGTAGCAGCATGCAATGGTGATTTCCTCATCTCAAACAATTTATTGAAACAAAAGCCACAACAGTGGTGGGTTTACCACAACAAAAAATGTCAATGTCTCAATAACTTGTCCTGTGTCCTTGAGCATCAATTACAGCTTGACAAGGACGTCTCATGCTGTTCACAAGTCGACTTATTGTCTGCTGAGGCGTGGCCCCCCACTCTTCTTGAAGGGCGGCCCTCAGGTCATTAAGGTTCTGGGGTACAGAGTTACGAGCTTCTACACAGCGACTCAGGTAGTATGGGCTTGTCACTGTACCATTCACAAAGTGTAGGGCAGTTCTGTGTTGACTAGACACACCTGCCCACACTGTAACACCACCACCACCAAAGGCTCGTCTGGTGACAACAGTGGCTGATGCATAACGCTCTCCTTGACGTCTCCAACATCGTTGGCGGCCATAATTTCTGCTCAACGTGAATCGACTTCCATCAGAGAACAGCACTGAGGCCACCGGTGCCTCGTCCAGCGTAAATGCTCCCTGGCCCGTGCAAGACGATGATGCCTGTGCCTGGTGGTGTGGTCAGGTACCCTTGCAGGTCGTCTAGCACGCAGACCACGCTGATGTCAACGGTTTCGAATGGTCTGACGTGACACTTGGGTGCCTCTCACCTCCCTTAAATGTGCCTGGAGTTGAGTGGCATCATCATCCGGTTCCGCAGGGCACTGTTCACAATGACCCTAACGCACGCACGCACGCGCGCACACGCACACGCACACGCACACACACACACACACACACACACACAGTGCTGCTTGAACGTTTGTGAACCCTCCAGACATGGTCACTTTTTTTGTAAAAAACATTAAAATAACCTTATTAAACATACATCCAAATCTCAATTTGTAAAGTACACCTTCCAAATAATCACACACAAAGAGAGATATATTTTCATTATTTAATTAAACAAAGGTGGTTTATTTCACAAAAACTGAAAATTTAACGTGCAAAAGTATGTGAATCCTTTTATTAGTAGCTTGTGGCTCCTCCTTTCGCAGCCATTACTTCAACCAAACGTCTTCTGTCACCACTAACCAGTCTCTCGCATCTGCTTATGGGGATTTTTGCCCACTCCTCCTTGCAGAACCCAACCAGTTGAGAGAGGTTGGAGGGACATCTGGTATGTACCAACTTCTTCAGGTCTCGCCACAACATTTCAATTGGATTAAGGTCTTGACTTTGAACGGGCCAATCCAGAGTATGAATCCTCTTTCTCTGAAGCCATTCCTTTTTAGTTTTGCTGGAATGCTTTGGGTCATTGGATAATCCATTTTCGTCCCAGCTTCAACTCCCTGACTGATGGCAGGAGATTCTGGTCAAGGATTTGTCGATATGCCTGAGAATACATGGTTCCTTGGATAATATGGAGTCATCCAGGTCCTAAAGCAGAAAAGCAGCCCCAGACCTTCACATTTCCACCACCATGCTTCACTGTTGGGAGGAGGTTCTTTTCTTCATATGCAGTGTTGGCTTTTCTCCAAACATGGTGGTTTTGATTGTGACCAAATAATTCTATTTTGGACTCGTGTGTCCAGAGAATGGACTTCCAGAAGGCCTCCTGTTTGTCCAAGTGCTCTCTGGCTAAGTTGAAACGGGCAGCTTTGTTCTTTTTTGAGAGCAGAGGCTTCCTTCTAGCAACCCTCCCATGAATGTCATGGCTATTCAATTTTCGTCTGATAGTAGACGCATGCACATTTGTCCCCGATGCTACCAGAGAGGTCTGAAACTCTCTAGAGGTGATGTGTGGGTTAGCCTTTACCTGATTTATTATTTTTCTGGTGCTTCTGGGTGATAGTTTTGATGGGCGCCCACCTCTAGGCAGAATTGCTGTCATGTTGAAGGCCCTCCATTTGTAAATTATTTGTCTTACAGTGGATGGATGGAGCTGGAATCTTTTTGAGATGGTCTTATAGCCCTCCCCAGACTGATGAGCTGTCACTACCCTCTTCTTCATGTCCTCGGATATCTCCTTTGCTCTCTGCATTGTTGATTTGTATGGGACCACAGCGGTTTGGTTGATTTCCTCTCTCTTTTAATTAGTGCAGGCCAAACCCTTTCCCAAGGATGTCTCATTTCATTGGTCTGCTTAAATGATTAATTAAGCACCCAAATGTGTTTGACCTGAGTCTGTTCCCTGCTTGACTTAACCAATACAGATGGGGGTTCACTTACTTTTGCACATACACTTAGCACATACACTAAATTAAACCACACACACACACAAACACCACAAAAAGTTAGGGATATTCGGCTTTCGGGTGAAATTTCAGGATGAACCTAAAATGCACTATAACCTTTACAGGTGAACTTAATTTGACCTTCTCTAAACTTTTGAATGCACATGTCCAACTGTTCAATGTTTCAGTACTTTTTGCACAACTTGCTGTTCTCTCACAAGGAGCTGAACGGCAAAATTCTCAACAGGTTTGATCCACGAATCGACCAATACATTTCCTGGTTCAATTAGAATTGGTATTTAAACAGTCCTCTTCATCATGCTGTTCACATTTTGACATCATGAGACCAAGACGACACCTAAAAACTGATCAACAGTACCTCGCCATTGACAGGCTTCAAACAGGATGTTCTCAGAGGGAAGTGGCCACTGAGCTTAGAGTGTCACAGAGTGACATCAGCAGGTTGCAACAGAGACTGGAAGAGTCACAGAAAGGCATAGATGTGGACGTCCTTTGGCCACATCCCACACTGATGAGCGCTTCATTGTGAACAGTGCCCTGCGGAACCGGATGATGATGCAACTCAACTCCAGGCATATTTAAGGGAGGTGAGAGGCACCCAAGTGTCACGTCAGACCATTCGAAACCGTTTACATCAGTGTGGTCTGCGTGCTAGACGACCTGCAAGGGTACCTGACCACACCACCAGGCACAGGCATCATCGTCTTGCATGGGCCAGGGAGCATTTACGCTGGACGAGGGACCAGTGGCCTCAGTGCTGTTCTCTGATGAAAGTCGATTCACGTTGAGCAGAAATGATGGCCGCCAACAATGTTGGAGACGTCAAGGAGGGCGCTATGCATCAGCCACTGTCGTCACCAGACGAGCCTTTGGTGGTGGTGGTGTTACAGTGTGGGCAGGTGTGTCTAGTCGATACAGAACTGCCCTACACTTTGTGAATGGTACAGTGACAAGCCCATACTACCTGAATAACATCATTAATCCAGTCATTGTGACCCTGCATGAACAACACAGGCCTCATTTCATCTTTATGGACGACAATGCTCCAGCTCATCGAGGTCCCATCATTAGGGAACGGCTGCTGGAGACTGGGGTACCTCAAATGGAGTGGCCTGCACTTTCTCCAGACCTGAGTCGCCATGTAGAGGCTCATAACTCTGTACCCCAGAACCTCAATGACCTGAGGGCCGCCCTTCAAGAAGAGTGGGGGGCCAGGCCTCAGACAATAAGTCGACTTGTGAACAGCATGAGACGTCGTTGTCAAGCTGTAATTGATGCTCAAGGGCACATGACAAGTTATTGAGACGTTGACATTTTTTGTTGTGGTAAACCCACCACTGTTGTTGGCTTTTGTTTCAATAAATTGTTTGAGATGAGGAAATCACCATTGCATGCTGCTACTTAAATGCCCTACTTTCATGATATAATATCACTGTAGGGTGAACTTTTTACATTTTCCATAAATTTCACCTGAAAGCCAAATATCCCTAACTTTTTGTGAGTAGTGCACACACACACACACACACACACACACACACACACACACACACACACACACACACACACACACACACACACACACACACACACACACACACACACACACACACACACACACACACTGCATAGTTTCAGCTGGCGTTTTGTACCTGCATACTTCGACCAAGAATTGCATGGCTGGTACGCAAAAAGCATGCAGGTTGGCAGGTCTGCTGTTCTCATCACACCAGAAATTAGCAAAACAGTTACGCCCCAAACACCAATAGCAATACGTTTGCAGAACCGATTTGGCATTGTCTGCATAATAGACCTCAGGTTGTGCAAAAAACAGGATGTAAGAAGTCATATGGGTGTCATCAAGATTAACACATGCTCTTGGGTGTCATAATCTTGCTCTGTGGAAACCTTGAGCGCACTGCAACACCATTTCACTTTAATTCACAATTTCCCCAGCGCTGTTCTTCTATGCCTCGGTCTACCCGATCAGCAATAGTTTCCTCTGCTCTGGGCCTGTCTTAACCTGGCAGGGTGGTGCTGTGAGTCCACAGTTCATGCGGAATGGGCAGGTTCACGGGTTCCTCAGTAAAGAGACTCCAGCGTCAGAGAACATTCCAGCCACGGGAGTGAGAGTTGTCGGACGTGTGCAAACAGTTGACTTCATGGGCCGGTGGGAGTGTGCTTGGATCCTCCTCGTAGTTGCACCTCTGTGTCGCTTCAAGGGCCTGGTTAATAATACACTGTAAGCTAAGAGCAAAGGGGTCATCTGCTGTTTGAAGGACCCATAGATGGTGTGGGTGGTAAATGCTGTGGCGATGGATGGGGGGGCTGTAGGCAAGTGAGTGTTTGGGTGCGGAGGTGGGTCAACACGGGTCGCCGGCCCCAAATGGAGGCATGCACATCCAAAATGAATGTAATGCTAATATGCTACAGAGCGAGCACATGGATGAACAGCACATGGGTGCTGCAAAAAAATGAAAGTATTGCCAGCCCCGTTGGTACCCTCTGACTGGCAGCCATTTCAGCATCACAATATATTTATATTTATATTTGTTCGACATGACCTCATTAAATCAGTTATGCCAATTCATATAATAAGGAGGAAGTCCAACGCAGTTGATTTGAAGTCCAGGGCAGAAGCCTCAACATTGTTGCTTTAGTGTTCAAGAGTGTGAGTTGTTCGTATTTAGATTCCTTCTCTAATAGTCAACATGAAAAATAATCACTCTGGATGGGGAGTGGGAGTGATACGATTGGGAAATGACAGATTTGTAAATGGCAAGTCATGGAACCAGGAGGGGAACGAAAGAAATAAGGGATGGGATCTGAGAAGAAGTAGACTGTTTCCTGTGTCATCCTTTAATTGAGGTAGACAAGTGTCCAACCCTGTATTGGCATCTGCTTCAAGTTGTATTACTATCTGCTTAAAGGTCTGAATTAGGTTACGTATCTCGAGAGAGTAAACCTTGGACGTATTTAGACAGTAGAGCTAACAATGGCAAAGCAAAAAACAGGATGTCTGAAAAAAAACAACAACAAACTAGGATTACTGCATTGCGGTTGTCTGCCTCCGCCAACCAGTCAAGTTGCAATTTACACTTGACCTTTGTCCACCAAATTCTAATCAGTTCATCTTTGAGTCCAAGTGGACGTTTTTGCCAAAATTGAAGAAATTCCCTCAAGGCGCTCCTGAGATATCGCATTCACATGGGACGTACGGCCGGCCGAACAACATGAAAACATAATGCCTCTGGCCACGGCTGTTGCCAGCGTGAAGGCATAAAAAAAGCCCTTTGAGAGAGCAGCTTGGCTACTTCTTCTTTTAAGTTCCTCATTTACATGCCAAGCATTACTGTCAATCATGAAACGTCTTCAGAGAGTTTTGGCATGACAAATTAAAGTTTCGACTTGAATTTAAGTTTCAACACTCAAGTTTTAAATAAAAACATCTCAAAGGAAAATAAGAAAATATAAAAAATAAAAACATTTTAAACCTATTTCAATTACTCATTGAAATCCCACTTTTTTTCCCCTCCTGTGGTAAAGGCTTTTACCATTATTGAGCATAATGTTAAGCCCCTTTCCCACTTGCACTGAAAGCAACTGTATCCATGACAGTCATCTATGTGGGAAGTCCATACAGAACTTTTCCGTAAAGTAGGCCAATGTGGGAATGACTACTAACTGCCTTTGTCGGAAATTTGTATCCAGCAATATTACGGATTCCATGTGGGAAAGGGGCTTTATTTAGCATGCGTTAGGTAGTTATTAACAGTATTTATACATTCATTGCATTACACAAAACCAGCTAGTTGTTATGACTTGACCTATGTCGGTGTATTAACTAGGTCTATCATGTTCCTGTGAATGGATTTTTGCAACCTCGTTGTAAAAGTATACATAAAACATATAAACTTCAGGTGAAAAGATATGCAAGTACCCAAACTATGAAGAGCACTAAAGAATTTTAATGCAATGCACTTAAGTTCACCCCACGGTTTAGATAATTAATCCCCACAAGTATCTAACATAAGGTAAATATTTAAGATGTTTCATGCAAGCAGGCGCTGACGCTCTCTCTCTCCCTCTCAAGAACTCATCTGTGCAGGAGACAGAAGACAATATGGTAAATACAGTAATGGTGGCACTTACCTGTGTGGATTTATCTTTCATACAAGATGAGTAGTGTGCGTGGGGGTCTCGAGGCCACTGCCCAGTGAGGTAGGGGCCAGTGATGGTGCCCAGAGAGGAAGTCCGTCGGATGGAACCTTCGTTCCTAACCTGCTGCGACTTTGGCCTTTCAGCTGCAGAGATAAAAGGAGACAGATTCATGGCAACAGTTCTATAGATTGGCATTGCTCAGATGAGAGATCAACGCTTTGGACTAGACAAAAATCCCCCACTCTAACCCCACACCTCCGATTCACACATGCAGAGACAAAAACACTAGGCTCTAGCAGTCTCTTGTCTCCCTTAACCTGCTGCTCGTTTGTGGACCCCAACTTGCATATCCATTGCCGATTGGGCAGTTTCTCATAGGACCACGCATGAGATGAGACATGAACACCGTCATGTCTCACTTACATAAAGTTGACGCTCACCCTCCCACCGTCACTTGATGGCCAATGTTGATGTTGCTTGATGCTGGTGGCTGCCATAGAGAATCAATGACTTCCTGTCTCTTTTGTTGCTATATGTGTGAACGGCGGGTGAGCCCTCAGATTTTTGGCCGGAGTGTTGGAGGCCAAGTGGCGCAGATACTATGATTTATTGGCTGAGACAGACAATTTTATACCCGACAACAAAAAGAAACAAAACAGAAGAAACATCCTGGTCTCTAGCAGACGGCCGCAACTGGGTCAAAGGCTGGTGTTTTCTCTTGACGGTGCTTCCTCGTACTGATGTGTAGGGTTTTTCCTACAGAGGCATTTTTGGCAGCTAGAAAGGAATTTCAGGCCGCAGAGCCGGAAAATGGAAACGTGGGTCTTAATGACGCTCATTGATATTTGATATTATCCTACATTGCAATATGGTCACAAAAGGGCGCAGCACAGTGCGCCATCACCGGTCACGTTAAACTAATGGGTAAAACAGAAGAACGCAAGTTGTGCAAACAGAAAAGGAAACAGTGAAAGTGTGTCCTGTGCACGCTCTGAAATAAAAAATTAATCTCACCAAGTTTGAATAGTAGTGAAAGAAGAAAGAAGAAAGTGAAAGAATCCCTATAAGAAGCCTAAACTTTTTTTTGACATTCCTTTATTCCTAATTAAATATAAAATATAGTCTATTTTGACTATATTCCCAGTTCAGAAGCATTTGATCAACTAAAATCAAATACTAGGATATTTGACGAAAACATGGATATTGATCATTTGGTGGTATTTTGGATGACAACGGGCGTTTTCAGAAGATATTTGCGTACAAGAAATATTTGAGAAACAATCAACAGCAATGTGGAAATAATGACCAAGCAGGTAAGGACATTGATTAGAACAGTCTATACAGTTCAGAAAATTACACTAAGTAAAGACATTTTACTATATTAAGATATTACAATAACCACAATACCAGACAATGTCTGGTCTCATATCACAACATCAATATGATAACCGTTTATTGGCCAGCCCAACTCTGCAGGCATGTAGGTTATGTGTATTTTCGTGTCAACCTACGTATATTCAAAGTTTTCTCAGATAGGTTTATGCAATTAATCTGATCATCTGTGTGTGTGTGTGTGTGTGTGTGTGTGTGTGTGTGTGTGTGTGTGTGTGTGTATGTGTGTGTGTGCGCGCGCAACAGATCGACCAATAGGATGGCAGAGAGAGGGCAACATCTTGTAACTATTTTCAATATGATCTTAATTGCCTCTGGCGCACAAGCCATATTGTATAGTGATTTGTCCAATATCCTATGACACACCTCCAACCCCAAAGTATCCAAGAAAGGAATGGCCCAAGACAAGACAATTTCAGTTGGATTACTCTTTATTAAATAAAAAATTAAAAAAATTCCGCTGCTTCAAAAGATTCCCCACATTTAGACCTCTTCTATGCAAGGAAACATCAACTATATTCATTATCTTTTTGATCTATCCACTTGCTGTAACTTATTTAGGTGACCATCCTTGGTCTTGAATGTTACATTTAAACCGTTTACAAGCATAATGAGACTAACAACCAAACTAATACTACTATAACTATACTATATAGGCCTGATGTGTTTGACAGTCTTGGTTCCAGTAGTTTCAGGCTAGAGACAACAACGTTAGAAAAAAATTACACCAGCATAATCTTCCAGTCCTACGAGGGTCAGGTGCCATCTTCATGCCCCCTCACCACCTCCCTCGCTGGCTTCCATATTTGAGTCAATAGCACAAGGAGGCCCTTACAGTGCACATGGACTAGTTTTAAAAGAACCAAAAATTGGCTCAGAACTAAAAAAGGCAAACAGGGTGCTAGGACCTCTGCAAAGCTGACCAAACTGGACAGGTTTTCTAGGAAGAACATTCCAGAATCACCCATTGGGCTACAAAAACATTGGCTGTGTGTGCTGTAGTCAAGGCCAAAGCCTTGACTGCCAGTTTGGTTTGCCAGCGCAAAGCTTTGAACAGCGCTCAACACATGTTGGTGGATATTCAGTGTGCTGAGGATGACTGGCATACCCAACAACACCTGACGCCCAGTCAGTTATGACCTTACGCAGCTAAAAAAAAAATCTACAATTAAAATCTACTACTAAATTACATTTAGCAGACATTTAGCAAATTAATATAGTGTAGCCACTAGGGATGCAACGGTACACGGTATATTATTGAACCGGTCCATACACCCCCTACGGTTCAATATGCACACGTGAACCACAGTATTACATGTGTGGCATATACACTCACCGCCCACTTTTTTAGGTACACCTTGCTAATACCGGGTTGGACCCCCTTTTGCCTTCAGAACTGCCTTAATTTTTCGTGGTATAGATTCAACAAGGTGTTGGAAACATTCCTCAGAGATTTTGGTCCATATTGACATGATAGCCTCGCGCAGTTGCTGCAGATTTGTCGGCTGCACATGCATGATGCCAATCTCCCGTTCCACCACATCCCAAAGGTGCTCTATTGGATTGAGATCTGGTGACCGTGGAGGCCATTGGAGTACAGTGAACTCATTGTCATGTTCAAAAAAACAGTTTGAGATGATTTGAGCTTTGTGATAAGGTGCATTATCCTGCTGGAAGTAGCCATCAGAAGATGGGTACACTGTGCTCATAAAGGGATGGACATGGTCAGCAACAATACTCAGGTATGCCATGGCGTTTAAACGATGCTCTATTGGTACTAAGGGGCCCAAAGTGTGCCAAGAAAATATCCACCACACCATTACACCACCACCACCAACCCAAACCGTTGATACAACAAGGCAGGATGGATCCATGCTTTCATGTTGTTTACGCCAAATTCTGACCCTACCATCTGAATGTCGCAGCTGAAATCGAGACTCATCAGACCAGGCAACGTTTTTCCAATCTTCTATTGTCCATTTTTAGTAAGCCTGTGTGAATTGTAGCCTTAGTTTCCTGTTCTTAGCTGACAGGAGCGGCACCCTGTGTGGTCTTCTTCTGCTGTAGCCCATCTGCTTCAAGGTACGACATGTTGTGCGTTCAGAGATGGTATTCTGCATACCATGGTTGTAACAAGTGGTTATTTGAGTTACTGTGCCTTTCTATCATCTCGAACCAATCCTCTGACATCAACAAGGCATTTTCGTCTTTTGGATCAGTCTCTGTAAACGACAGAGATGGTTGTGCGTGAGAATCTCAGTAGGTCAGCAGTTCCTGAAATACTAAGACCAGCCCGTCTGGCACCAACAACTATGCCATGTTCAAAGTCACTTAAATCCCCTTTCTTCCCCATTCTGATGCTCAACTTGAACTTCAGCAAGTCATCCTCACCATGTCTACATGCCTAAATGCAATGAGTTGCTGCCATGTGATTGGCTGATTAGCTATTTGTGTTAAGCAATTGAACAGGTGTACCTAATAAAGTGGCCAGTGAGTGTATATACAGTATATATATAAAAATAATTAACGGAAAATAATACGCTAATTAACCACTATCCTGGACACCTCCCCTCAGATCAGAAGTTATTCAGATTTTTGCATATGTTGAACTTATGCAAATAATAACACCCGCGTAATACACACAGAGCATTACACTTGTTCATGTGGCAGATTACTATAAAAACACTTAATTACTTTTTTTTTAAATGTTAAATATAAAGATATCAAAACCGTACCATTACCCCAAAACCATGATACATACCAAACTGTGAACCCACTGTGCCGTTGCATGCCGAGTAGCCACCTGTGTTGTCTGTTGTTCTTGAACCTGAGAATCCCATTAAGGCACAGTGTGAATCCACTGTGTCTTTAGGAACACACACGCACACCTCTAGCAAGACATGCTTTGGTCTCATCCTTCGTGTCCTGATTCTTTTAAAAACCACCAAGAAAACAAATGTAGTGAAACCACCACAGACTAACTATAAAGGCATCCTGACTGCATGACCGGTTTATTGTCAAAGTGGGACGCTAATAATAAGGAATTTCCTTCCTTGATTGAGCCACATTAACAACAATGAATCGATTACTTAGAACACAAAATGTAGGTTTATTCCCCAATTGAAGTTGTATATAAACCTGAACATCAAACAAGAAATTAAACCAATATGTACCGCAAAGGTAGTAATGCTAGGCAAGCATGAGGTGCTGCCTTCTTACAAAGTTAACATTAAGTATTTTGGAACTAGTTTAACTTAGTTTAAAGTCACCTTGCAACTTGAACTTGAAAACTCACAAACATAATCATTCAGTTTGACAGTCTAATCAATCTAATTAACAGCGATTAGACCAGCACAATAGAGTAAATGTTAGCTACTCCAATACACATTCCTGCTAGCTTTATTTTACAAGTAGGAGTACCCAGGGTGCCTCATAAAAGTATACTGAGCCACTCTGCAATAAACTGAATCAAGCCTTTTGCAGACTCAAGATCAGGCTGTGACGCTATGAATATTTTCTTACCGTGGTGAAAAACAACGTATAACCGCGGTATTGCAGTTTACTAACGGGAGGGGCTGGGTACGAGAGAGGTGGAGAATGTGTCCCCATCCCGCACGGTGCTTGTTTTAGTTACATAAGGAAACAGAAAGAGTAGAATGAAATCATGTGATTATTTAAAATGATATAGTTTACATTATATAGATATGTTTGCAATGATATATTGAGGGGTCCAACTCTTGGTTTTCCCCTGGAAGGCGGGATCCTGACCCTCCATGTCCGCCCCCCGTAATTTCCGCCCCTGGCCAAGCCAGGGGCCATTCTCACCCGCATTGTACAGCCCAATCCGATTCCGTGTTGGGTACAGCCCTAGCCCTAATTACGCTCGTTCCACAGCTCCGATCAGAGCGGTCTTTTCTCCAAAGCAAATAAAAACCCTAGATGTACTATGAAATTGACTCGGTTTCCTGCTGCAGCAGAGCAGATTGCTCCTGAAAAATTTGCTCTGGTGGCAAATTTGATTGGGAATTGAGCCTCTGCACTAGAGGACATTCTGTCGGTGATGGTCGGGTTTATTGCCCACTTTCATCACCACATCTGCAGAATTATTGAACATTCTGGCCAAAGGGGCACTCTCCCTTGTACAGACAGTGAAAGGCCGGAGGAGAGGGAAACTTGCCAGCGCGGACTTGGCACACCATTACCGGGAATATTTCTCTCAAACTTGGTGAACTTATACTGAACTTTATTGCCATCACATGTGAATTTATTTGCTAATGTTAGCCAAAACATTTATAATCATTTATTTGTTTATTTTTAAATACACAATTGAATGGCAATTTTAGTATTGGAATAGTGTTTTTGTATTCAAATTCTTTTCAAAGTTTGTTCCCGCAGTCCTAATGCCAGGTGGCTGGGTGCAGTGTGCATTGAGGGATGCGGCGCAGCAGATCCTCCGCAGCTTGTCCAACTCCAAACCAAATTTCATGAATGTCGGTTCAGAGCCGGGTGAGCAGCAGTCCACTCCAGAGGGGCCTGCAACCCCCCAGTGCACACTGCATTTTTATTTCTATTTTTTTTATCTGCGGATCTTGATTGCCCCAATATGCAGATCATGTCGGACAATATAACCCACAAAAATACAGGGAGAATCCCAAACTTGCTTGTGATTTCTAAGTTCGAAATCAAACGCTCATTTCGATCGATTTAGAATCGTGACACCGCTAGTTGTAAACTAGCTGTGTAAACAGTTGTAAACTGTCTTGGTGTGCTTTACAAAAGAAGCTTTTCTTGCCTCCTTGTACCCTTGTGACAACGCTGGTTATTACTACCAGGGAATTACTACACATTATGTTCGTTGGAACTACATTGATCTCCGTATGCCGCAAACATTCCAGCGGTGGAGCTATCTTTTCCCTTTCCCCTCATTTAAGTCCGGAAGTAGTAACATAGGCACAAAGAAGGGGTGGAGCCGAATCCAAATAAAGCACAAATAGTGGGATTTTAGGAATATTTATTTCGTAAAAATATTTCAAAATGTGTTATTATATTTTATATAACATATGATAATATTATATGATACATTTATCATGTAATTTATTTAATAGTTATTTGATTTCGGAAAGAAAGAAAAACATTCTGAAAAAATTACGAGACTGAGCCGAACCGTGGCACTCGGCTGCAAAGACGAGAAACTGAAAAAGGTCCAGTCTCTACGGAGACAGGTCTTCATGTTTTTAAATTGTTGTTTTTTTTCTTCTTACAAGTGCCACTAAGACCCTAGACGTGTCTTTTAGAGTTAGGTGTGCAGTTCGGTGGGTTAGGGTTACTGCGTCTGGGAACAGGGGCGCTGTCCCGGCTCCGTCAGCAGAGGGAACCGAGTCTGTCCGGGAGGGGCGGGGAGACGGGAAGCGAAGTGCTGGTCTCTGAGACCATTCTAAACCCTAACTCATTATGTACTAAATCCATAACAGTCTATCCGGGAACAGACTCCATATGGAACTTTCTGTATAAGAGGCCAATGTGGGAATGACTACCTACTGCCTTTGTTGGATATTTTGTTAATCCAGCAATGTTATGCATTCCATGTGGCAAAGGGGCTAAAAAAAACAGTGAAACCGTTCTCATAACTTTTTTTGGAAGAAACCATAGAAACATAGAAAGTAGTAAGAAATTTCATTGGACATATAGGATGTCCGGTTGTTGCAAACTTCGGTGACTGAAGCACAAACAGAAAAGTTGGGTGAGCAATGCCAAAGTCTTCAGAAGGATGACTATGTTGCCATTTCAACAGCAAACATTTTCCTACCTGAGCGTGGTCTATTCCTGTCTAAAGCAAGCCGATTCGGGGTATTTCTTCATGTCTGTTAACTGAACCAGAAGAGGGTTACTGCTATGGCAACAGAGCACACATACCACACTCCAGAACTCCAAACCTACTGAGAATGAATCAACGCACAAAGACATCACAAAGACATCTGGAGTTCAAGAAACAAATCGATGACAGGGGCACTGTCCCCGAGCAGACTCAGCCTCCATAGAAGAGGCCCATTCATCGCTTGTTATACGCCTGATTTGTGTCATTTAGATTAATTCATTTATCATCACAATGTACAGAAATTGATCTGACAGCTCAGATGAAAGGGCTCTAATACGGAAACGGTGCAGACATTTGTCTTCAGATTTGTCTCTTAAAAGACATGACTGATTCAGCTATGAGTATCTGAGCATTCAGGCTTGAGCAACGGTCCATGCTGAATAGTACACAGAAAGAGATTAATTACACACAGCCCCGGCCCGTTTGCATTGAACGACTGAGCAAAGTCTTGCCTACACTCATCATGGCTGTCCACAACAGGAGCAGCCTCAGAATTTCTGGCCCGCCCCTGCTTCCTCTCTGGCCAGGTTACCAGTAAAGCTCTTGTCAAGATCCCTATTTCATTAACATCCATGCTGCCTCAGTTTAACAGCTAAAATGAAAAACAGGCACTCTACTTCCTGTCATCTGATGTCTTCATACATTGCCTCCTCAAGGGGCTACAGTTCGCAACTGTCATCACATCATTTTAAATAAAGGCAGAAAAACAGGCATTCCAGGTCTGGAGTGCTACAAAATCTTGTCTGTTGGTTTCTATGACTTTAGAAGACCAAAAACAACCATGTAAACAATGGAAGAAATATCTTGACATTATATTTGGTTCAATTCCAAATACAAATCTTAGCCAAGAACGTGTCCTTCATGTAATGGCTAACTAAGGCATGGGCTCTTAAAGCATAAAGCCTTAAAGAATAACAAAAATCAGAAGCATAAATCCACATATATATTTACACTTAGGAGAGGAAATCTCTTTGTGCAGCATTACGGATGAAATGTAAATCCAACCTTTTTATAAGAGATCATAAAATGAAATAAATGTATTTCAGGCTACAGCTAATGGGGAAATTACCAAATAGCAAAAGTATGTTTTTTGGAGTTGGAAATGTAATACTCAAAATATAAACATCATAATCTCGAGGTCTCCTCCACGGTTATAGTTTGTTTGGATCAGATGTTAAAACATTCATTACTTCAAAGAATACAAAGTTAACCTAGAACCGTGAATGCAGAGCACATCTTGTAGTAATTGCAAGAGCTAACAGCAAAAGGGCCAAGGCACCGTACATATTCAAGTCTGCCATCTTTTTGAAATTTATCACACTATAAAAATCACTAAGATATTTGGAGGCAGCTCTTTCTGTCTTGGAGGTTGCGGCCCAACTTAGAGAGTGCAACAGATGTTTGTAAAATAATTAAGAGGATTGCTTCTACGCAACACTGATTCAATATCCAACCAGACAGAGCAGATTATTTTAATCACGATACCAGTTTACAGTTCTCATTCCACGCTTTACCTCCTCAAGATGAAATTTGTTTAAAAGCTGTTCATACTAGGCCAATGGATTTTAAATCACTCCCAACTTTCAATCGACCTTGGAATGATTTACAAGCAGTACACTAAAAAAGCCGTAGACATAATGATAGAATTGTATCGCTTTACAAGTTGCCTCCTATGAACCCCCCTTAACAACAAGACATTGATTCCTCTAGCTAGCCCATTTGAGGAACATTGGCTAGGCCCATGCCCAGTGCAAATTGGACATGAAAATACTAAACAAACATTTTCCATATTATACACATTACACATTTAAAAATGCCTTAATACCATGTGAGCGCTAGATGACAAATCAGATTTCCTTTGAGCAGTGGATGTCAGCCATTATACATTTTTGAAAGACATACCACTGGTGGTAAAACCTGTCCAGCATTATAATGAATGAAACACTGTTTTTGATACCAGTACTAATAATCATTCCCTGACTTTGATACCGCTTCTTATATGAATACCATTTTTCTTTTTTTGTGTTTAATGCTTTTAGATCAAAAAATATCTGAAACGTTGTAAAAGAATAAATAATAAATAAATGAATGAATGCATGAATAAATAAATAAATAAAATCGCTTTTCAAGAAAAGAAAAATGACATAGCACATTTACTCTTACAGCCTTATCTCTTAGTTTTATTTTTGGCTCACTGACGCCAAAGAGATAAAAGTACTTTGGTACTGAATGCCGCATAATCTTTCTACTATGAATACTATCTATGCAATTCGGTCGATACCATAAAAGTATTGAATTTCGATACCTGGCCCTACTACGATGTGCCTGTTTCTCTGGCACAATGTCATCGGCCAACAACCCCTAAAAGGTTGTGTGACGGAATTTGTTATCCTAGGAAGATTTCCAGCATCAACCAAGTGTGAGAAAGAGCAACACTAAGACATAATGGGCTCTGCAGGAACATAACAAATAATCCTTACACTGCTTGATATTCATATGACCTGTGGACCAACACCCATGCCTGGAAAAAAAAGTAATAACACGAGTTAGAACCGCACAATAAAGAAATACGTTCAAAGCCAAAGAGACATTTCACCTGAAGCTCATTCGGCAGGATTGCATTATCGAGAAGAGATAACATTTGTCAAAATCCCCTTTAACACATAGTTCCCGGTAAATTACTAGGATAGCCTTTCCGGCACCATTAGTAAGTTTCACTATTCACACATAAAGCTACATTCAGGAAAATTTCTGTCTTGCACCTTTTCACACATGCCATTATAATGCCGGAATAGATAGACAAGGGAGCAGCAGAAGTCACCCGGTGTTGTCGCGGTCCACAGACGGGGCAGCAGAGCATGGAGAGATGTACAGACAAAGCTCATTCACTTGTGTGCAGAGGATGTATGTGGACGTAGCATGCAAACAAAAATAAATATGTCTATGAAGTAAATCCTGAAATAAGTAAACAAGGTAATAAATATATCAATGTAAATAAAAATATGTAAATGAGTAAATATATACGCCGACGGACCGGGCAGAGGTATGCCCGGCGCAATAACCCTAACCCAATGTTATAAATCACTGTGATAATTTTCAACCTGTTTGCCTGTACACTTTCTGCCTCCGGAGAAGGAACTTTCTCCACCCGTTCTACCTCTCTGGTGCTGTGCTCTGGTGCAACCGGCAGGCAAGCTAAGCACTTGTGCCCGATGTCACCGCACCACACCCCAAACTCTAAAAGACAGGACTAGGGTCTGAGTGGCATCTTTTAAGACATAAAATAATAAAATGAAAGAATAAAAAGACCTGTCTCTGTTGAGACTGGACAGGATTCAGTTTCTCGTCTTTGCAGCTGAGCTCCACAGTTCGGACTTGCCATTTTACAGATGGTGTTTTTCTTCCTGAATTTTTTCTCTTTTTATATTTGTAAAAAATAAATGTTTTTAAAAACATGCAATTTTTTCTTTGTCGGTACCATAATCGGCTCCACTCCTACTTCACTGCTTGTTCCGGAAATGTTACTGCTTCCATTCAGCCTGGCATGGCCAGACCAATTTGCAAATGCATATTAGTCTGGAATCACACCGTTAATTTTCAATTTCCAAGGGGTATTACCAAAGGGCACGGACCAAAATGTCTCTGGACGCAATTGGACAGACCCACAACCAATCAGAGCAACAAAACATGTGACGTAGCGCTGAGCGAGTGAGTTGGTAAATTTAACTTTTCCCAAATCCTGTCAGAAGTACGGAAAACACATCTCTCTTATCAACAAAAGCTTTTTTGAAGAAATCTACTCTCCAGTTCATTTTATACTGTCACTATAGCGACATCAACAGAGTGTTCCACATCAGCGGCAGAGATCTTGGTTGTTTACGAAAATGCCTCAACGGCTCTCCTCTGCATCGTCATCATATCAACCCCGCTCCATATTACATAAATGGTTGTGATCGGCCCGACCGTGGCAAGGTTGGGTGGAAATCTGTTTGCATGGAGGGTGGCCAGAAGTATTCTGCAGAGAGAATGAAACATGAGCTCGCAGAATCGCCTGGTTCCCAGGCTAGCTTCTATTCACAACACAGCCATACCGGCATTTTCCCCGAAATGTTACTAGCTGTTGAGGTGGGAAATTGCAGGAACAGATTTCCCGGAATATCGATCCCTGATCCCATTCACACATGATGCCATGTAGGAACAGTTCCGGAACATTGCTGAGAAAGCCTGCATGTCAGAAAGGTGCTTAACGGTGATGCACAATTGACAGATATACTTCTTTCTGTGCTGAATTACTTTCAATGGTGTTTCACTCTTGAGTGAGTTGACTGCTGTATTGGTGTCTATCGTGTTAAGACATTGTGGAGATATGTGTATATTTATTTTACATCCAAGCAATGCTATGAGAATTCAAGATGTAAAGATTCAAAGAGGTTCCAGGGGGTCTGTCTACAGAACGCACAATAATGACTTCTGTTAAGTCACTGTAACTAAAGTATGGCATTTTTAACTGAAGCATGTCAAACAATAATATTCTTCTGAGATTTGAATTCCTGGGACAAAATTGTATCAAATGGGAACCTTAGTTTGAAAATGGTTGAGAATCACTGATATAGTTGAATGTGAGAAACCTCAGTTGGTTTATTTAACGTTATTTTACAGGACAATTAATAAGCAAACCTATAAATACGTGTGCATATTGTTTCATGTCCAAGACATTCTTTCTGGCAGGATTACAAAGATGGTTTATTATATTGTATTTGTATGTGCTTCTGTGCACAATCCCAGATGCTGGCCTGCTCACAAGAGGCGTGTGTTTATGTCTGGAAAGCTAACAATAGGCCCCAGTGCTGGCACAGGGCGAGCTCCTATTTTATTGATCATCAGAACGCATAGCACTTGGATTAGGGGAATAAGATGTACGTAATGGTGTTATTTTGAATATGTCGGATTCCTGGTCGTAATCGACTGGCGGCTGCATCTTCATCACGACGCACACAGGCATCAATTTCTATAAATATAATATCACGACAACACGGATCAATAACAACGTCATGACTAAAAAGTGATTTGAACAGACCAAAACATTTAAATCGCGGAGCTTGTTGTTTTGATGCTCTGGTGTTAAGCATCACCCACCCTCGTCCTCCTCCCTCCACATTCTGACCCAATTAGCGAGCTGTAGCCAGCTAGCTTAGCACGGTGACGAAAGGTTCGATTCGTTATTGACATCCGGATCTTGGCGAGTCACTCCGTAAAAAGAGTCGTTCGCCTGTTCATTTCGTGCGTAAACCGAACATAATTTACAACATTATATATCGAGGTGGAACGCGCGACGTGAGTCACCCGAATTGCCGTGGACTTAAATGTTGTTATTGTCAGTTGACAAGTTTGCTCGCACACTCTTTTGCCAGGAGTGGCTCCCGACGCCCGAGTCCTTCAAAACGTTTGTTCGCGGCGAACGGATCATTTGCAGGTCTCGCATCGCTAACCTAGCATGGAGCTATCTGTGTGGCGATGGATGCATAAGAACCATGAACGCGGTTGACGTTTTACCTTTGGAAACGGGCGAAGTCGCCGAGCGCTCTGGCGAGGCTTTGTCCGGTGGAGAGAGCCTGTGCCTGGGCAGCAGCCTGCCCTCCGAGCCGTTCCCGAGCAGCTGCGTCGGGCTGGCCGCGGGACTGGAGCACCGGGACGTCGTCGGTCCTGGGAAGGAGGAGGAGGTGGAGGCGGCGGCGGCGGCGGAGGAGGAGGAGGCGGAGCTGCTCTGGTTTCCACGCAAGAGCTGGTACGGAACCGTGGCACGGATGGGCTGCAGCCGAACCGCGCTGCCGCTGCTAGCGCTCCCGCCGCTGCTGCCGCACGCCGGGGAGGACGCGGTGGGGGAGGCGTCACCGCTGCGGCCGCGCTTCACCCGCTGCTGCGCTGAGCTCGTCGCCGATGCTGACGATGTTGACATTATTCCAAACCACCACCACCACCACCACCACTCCTCCACTTTTTTTAGACTCAACTTGTGGGATTTGAACTTGACGGGAGATCTCTGGAAAACTTTGCCGCTTCCGCCGCCAAGTGTTTGTTTCAAAGTAACTTGACAGAAATGCTGAAAGTGAACTTTCCAGGAGTCGTGTCGTGACGCGTATTAATTTCACGGCGGTCGGTCCGCGGTAACGGCGGCTCCGCTCACATGCTTGCGATTTTTAACGAGTCTAATAAAAGTTCGTTTTAACACCTTGTTTTTTTTTTGTTTTTCAACCAAAAATAACTCAAACGTGAACGCGTCGTTAACGTCGGGGTTTCTACGGCTTGTCAATTACCGCGTTACTAACTTGTTTCGTTCCTTTGTCTCGCTCCCTCGGATCGACGTCCACGGGTTACAAACAGGGCTGACTGGACGCGACCACGGGCTGCTGGGCGAGGGCGGGGCCAACTCGGGTTCCCGGCTCTGATTGGCTCACCGCGCTGCCACTTAGCGATGCTCATTGGATAATACGCGAGCATCCGCCAATAGATTCATTGAGGTTAGCAGTGGGTGGACCTTTAGAGATTTGCCGACATGCGATTGGCTATTGACCTACGCCATTGGGGTTATTGCTAAGTGTGCTCGTTACCTGTTCGTGTAAGCGCAGAAATGAAATATTATACAAATACGATTTTGATATCTCCTTCCAACACAAATGGAGATAACACCAAATACATAACTGAACAGGTTTACCTGATTTACCACCACCTCAACGCATTTTCACTTGAGCTGGGGACAAAAATGACTGTTTCCACAGAAGAATTGGATTTTTTTGTTGTTGTTGTTGTTGTTGTTGTTGTTGTTGTGGGGTTCTTCGAAGGGTATCTGCATATCCAGAGCGAATCAAGCTCAAAGGTTTACAGTTGAGGAGGTTTAAAGGGTGTAGCGGTGCATAACGTATTGATTAATGAGAAGTTCACGGACAGCAAAAGGTGCAGATACTCTGTACCTTCGTGTACAAATCGAACACCAACAACTTTCCTGTTCTCCCCGAGCAACAACAAAACATCATTGCCAAACACACACCGTGAACCACAAAAAAGGGAACTCAACCCACCCGTGGAAATTAATGAGAAACATTTTATCGTATAACTATAGTAATGTTTTATAGCCGTAGATGAAATGCACCCGCACCCGTCAGTTTAACGTGACTTAAAGGGCACCTGTTGACTCGCTTCTTCGCTCATCGTTGGCCCCTTTACCCGCACGATGCGACCGCGCGTTGAAAGTGCGGACGTTGACGCAAAAAAAAAAATAAAAATAGACAGGATCTATCTGCGTATCCTTCCATCATGTCCCATCCCATTTAGAACCCAAAACCAATATCAGAAGTTATTGACTTTTCCCCGCATTGGGTACCGTGAAATGTTGCGAGTGTGGGGATCGCACCGAAGGGACCACAGTGGAGAGCCCCCACGCTCACTGGCAGCATGGAGTGTCGGTGCTGCCGGTGCTTCCTCTACCGTAGTGTTGCTCCGATTGTTTTGAACGGATCAGATCACTTTTTTTTTTTACAAGTGTTACAGTTTTATGTTGTGTGTTCGTTGAAGTTGCTGTCTCCTCTAATGGTTCGTTCGCAATCGCGCTGGAACAATGACACGCCCCTTTTCCGAGGTGTTCATGACGTTGAACGTGACGCACCAGAGATAAAAACAGCATTTCTCCTGCAATGGGAAAGGTGTCAATCGGCTGGTTTTTTTTTTTGCGGTTTGGCCCACTCATTTTGGTGTGAAAATGGTATAACTCAACAAACCAATATTTAATATTAATACCAACCGTCCACGGAGAAACTGCAGACGATGGAAATGTTAGTATTTTAAAAATAATGATGATGTAGGGCTCTCTGTAAAAAATAAATAAAAGTATGGGGCAGATAGACTGTAGGCTACAGCGCGTGATCCACTGTGCATTCCTCCAAGCAAAACAAATAAAAATAGCGTTTTATTGTAGATATATTTATTTATTTTATTTTCCGACATTTACATGAATCAAAAAGAAAAACTCGGGCCCGAAAGCGCCGCCGAGACGTCCTTGTCTCACACAAGCCTGGAGCACGGCAACCAAAGTCAGACAAAAAAACTTTTAAGTGAGCCCTTGTAGATCAATCAGAGAACATTCAGCGGCTGCATTGTTTATTTCTCGCCTCAAATTTGTTCAAAATCAGATTTTGGTGGAATAATGAGGTGAAATGAGTGAACGTTACAGAGTTTATGCAACAAAACCAGGAAGCCATGCTGAAGCGCCATTGGCTCACAGAATCTGGAACTTGTGTTCAAACCCCATCGCCTCGCAGAACTCGGGGCCTCGGGAGGGTGGCTCCTCCCCCCAAAAAAACACCCCGTTTTGGAACAGAATGGTATAGATGGATGTTAGAATGGACATCAATAGAATGCATAATCTGAGTGGTACTTTCAGCAAAAAAAAAAAAAATCAAAAACATGTTTTGGGGACCCCAAAGACTTTTTTTTTTTTCTTTTAACTTTTTTTCATTATGTTAAAAAAATTAGCATAATAAGCCCCCTATAAAGTGACCAAAAGGCAAACAGAGTACAAGTGAAAAGAATAAGCTGAGGCTGCTTATATTCTATTAAATGTTTACCAGCGACACCATCACCTACAGTAAGGTTGAGTCAGAAAATGGCGAGTGAAAATTCTCTCATTCAATAAAGAAAAAAAAAAAGAAAATAATTAAGTGCTGCCCAAAATAAGTTTCAGGTTGTGTAATTCTACTTGGGCAACATTTTTATTTGATGGAAATGTATTGTACATTTGTACAAAAATGCATCCAGTGATTTCATTAGTGTTGCATAACCATTCAATCTCTCACATCTGAGATAAATATTCAACAGGTCTCGTCCTCAGCCATTTGTCATGACAGATTAGGGCTCGGGTTGTCGTGATAAAGTATGCGTAACATATTGGAGGGTGACTGATAGCCTCTGTGATAGATCTCTGTGTTATTTAAGCAGGAGAAAAGCTAGATATATAAGTAGATTTGAGTCTGACCGGTGATCTGCAAGGGGAAAGTTGGAAGAACTTACACAGGCTCCTAATTCATGACCTTTCCCACAAGCTAAAACTATTATGGGTTATTCTGCGGTTATGTATAATAACTTCAGAAATGCATCTTATCAAAAGTGGCTTAAGTAGAGACAAGAGACCTCCAGTATATGAAATAAAAGAATCATACTGTACATTCATTCTTATTTTAATAAATTCCACACACCGAGGCTAAATTAGACCGTCATCTGCCATGACGACGATCTTTTTCCTGCAATGTTTCCTTTAAATAGTTGATTTGAATTGGCCGGAGGGGGGTGTGTCTCCTGCAAAATTTGCATAATGACTTTCCTAAGCACTGTGCTTCGATCAATGCTTTTTAATGAGTACGCTGATCAGTATATCCACTCCACATGTCTAAGTTCCTCGCTGGTGTCCCATCAGAAAAAAAGTCTTCTTGTGAGCCATGACCACTACTTGAAATGGCAGTTTGACACAAAAAAAACAGACGACTTGGTTCTCCCTTCGAAGCCTACAGCATAATAAATGGCCTTCAGCAATCCCTTCAGCATTCAAAACTAATCGTCCTAATTTGGCACATTGTACCTACAGCATTGATACCTGCACGCCTCTATGCAGGTCAAACCAAAAACGTAGTTTATCCCCGCCCCGCCTCACTCATTACTTAACAGAAACGGCTCCCCTGACGGAACCAACAGAGCGGTTGATACAGGCGTTACAGGTCACAGAGCACAGAGTTCTCCAAGCTGAAGTCATAGTGGAAGTTGTCCATGTTGTGGTTCACGTCCCGGGAGAGCAGCACTTCGGGGATCCGGGCGAACCCCGCCTGCATCGCCTGAATGTGGGGCGCCAGGGTGAAGGGGACGTCGCCGAGGGAGTCTGGGACGGAAGGGCTGGCTTCCGCTGCCGGCGGCCCCAGCGGCACTGGCGCAGGGCGATGCCCGGCCTCGACGGGGTGAGCTGGGGGCGCACACGATGACTGGGAAGGAGAGCGGAGGGGAAACAAGGAGTAGGTTGGTTCAACAGTAACAAACACTCGAAGGGTTCCTTTCCGGGATATCCACTGAAGCGGCTTTACCGACTTATTCCTAGTTTGTTTATTAGGACTTGATTCAGTAACTGGCGTAGCCGTGTAGTAAACTCGGTCCTGCTCTTCTATAATGACATGCTGTGTTCAACTTATAGTTAAAATCTGACATTGATACATTGAGTGGTCACTCATTAAAAGTGATTAATAATAAATTCAATGGAAAAAACTTATTTTCCAATATAAGCAGCGTCACAGGGAATAAATATGAGTGCACCAGTACTGTGACATTAAGTGGGAATTTACGAGATTCAACTATTCCATACACAAAATCCCTTGCTTAAGACCACAAATGGGATTTAAAATGAGAACACGTTATCCAGAATGTGTCAATCTGTTGAACGTGTCAATCTGTTCCTTTTTGAGGTTTGTTACCAACATTGTGTTCACCGTTTTAGGTAAACATTTTTAGGTTTATTTATCTTTTGTTTTTTGTCAAATGTTTAGGCTTATATTTAATGCAAATCATTAGGTTTATTGTACATTACCATTTTCTTCTCATCTTTAGGTTTATCTTTCTGGTTCACTGTCAGGGTTATCTCATTAGTTATTGTATATGAACACGTTTCTCCCGTAGATTTGCTGGGGTCATTTTATTTTTTATAGTTCTTTTTTGAACTGTTTTTCTTATTTTTAGGTTATATTTGTTGTTAATCATTACATTTTGTGTATATTGCCATATTTCTATTGTGTACAGTTAACTGCATATTTTCTCATTTTTCCATGTATTGCCAGTCATATTTTTTTATTCTATTGCTTTATTAGTATTGCATATTTTGTTGTGAGCTGCTGTGATGCTGTAATTTGCCTCCGGGGATAACTAGAGTACATGTCTATCTATCTATCTACTAATTCCAGGGGGCGGCATAATAGAACAAACAAAAATGGAGGAAATTACTCATTATGCTTGTGATATTTTCGTTTAATCAAATCTATGAGTGCTACCCGACGCTTATCTCTGTATGGTTACGAAGACAAACCCTGGTTGGAGCCGGGCCGACCAAACGGCGGTTTCATTCCCCCGCAAGGCAGCGAGAGAAAAAAAACGCACGGCGAGATGGAGCGTCAGGTTCCTCCCAGCCTGAGCGCTGCGACACCCCGAGGAAGGAAGTTAACAACTGTAAACCGTGCACTGGGTGTGGCTACGCAATGCTTACGTTTGTATTTTTAAAAAGAAATAGAAAAGAGATCAGCAGACTAAGCGGTGAGACGTCCGCCAAACAGTGCAGCGATATTCCTTCAATCTCAAAAATAATTGAGACTTTTAGTGGCCATGGTGGAAGTCTCATCGTTGCGGATTACATTTTTGGCATGCAATAAAGGGCAAACGTACGACTAAATGCAGAGTACAGTACATGTTGTTGCAGGAAATGGTTATTCCTCTGCAATTAGGCAGACGAGAAGATTTCCTTTGGGACTGGACCACAGGGAGCGCCCTCACACAGTTCATGGGTGTACATACTTGAGCCTCCTTTGTTTTGCGCTGCACTTCCCTGACACAAAGCTTCGGTTTCTAAGAGCCAAAACACAAAACAAACCGCCAATACACTTGGGGGAATGGCCACCGCGCTACTAGCTTGAATATATTGCTTAGGAAAACAAGCATTTTGCGCGTTCCTTTCTTGTGTGTGTATCAGCTTATGGAGAAATACCCGGCTTGGAAGGGGGCCTTGTATTCAGCCTAAATCCTTGTTAGAATTTTGACTGTGTCTACATCACAGCTTCCTGTTGCACCGTTGGAGCCATGTGGCAATGCTGGGCCCATCCGACGAGTCGCTCACGCTGTGACATTCGGGTGCTCCGTTACGCCATATGGGCCCCACAGCAAAGCAACACGTGCGCAGGCGAAAGTTCGGGTCTTCCGTTTCTGCAGACGGTGCCTAACTGATTAAAGCTCGCAAATTACTAACATGTGACATGTGGGAAGCTCACAAAGCTCCTCGAATGAAAAGTATCATGAGAAGCAATAAGAGGAAAACCGGCGGCGCACTTCTGAGGCGCCACATGTCCAGACCAGCGTTCAAGACAAGCGTGGTGAATGGCGTTGGCATTTCTTGGCCTGTAGTTCCCGGCCTGGATGCCCAGCACCTGTCAGCGGCACAGCGGCGCGGAGCGTCGACTGTGAAGAATGCTATGGCTGTGTGCGTGTATGCGTGTATGTGTGTGCTGCAGGTCGGATCAACAGAAGGTTTGTTTTTTTTGGTTTTGCGGTGCGTCCCGCTGTCGCCTAAGCTAGATACATTTCGAGTCACTTCCAATGTTAAAGGCGGGTTCGTATCATTTCAGGCTGGTTGAGAGCACCTTTGATGGCCACACGATGACGTTGGTGAAGTGCTGCTCCACGCTCATGGATTGGATCTTCCGACTCTGTTCGGCGACAGTCTCCCCTGGAGGAAAAGGGAAATGAAGAGGGCTTTAAAACACGCAAAATGCGCACACAACTTACTTCGGTATCGTGTCGCTTATTTCAACAACCTGGGAGGAAGGGAACTGCTACTACCAATACAGAATTGCTTCTCTACCCTAGTCGCGTTCTGTCAGAGGATTACCTGTGCTTTTCTAGATCACATTAATGGATTACAAAGCGATAAGACTCCTGGGAACAACTCGCCACGCTCTCTTCAAGATCTTTCCCCATGTGGGATGTGTCCCTCCGTCAAGGTTGCTGTACAATGTCCTGGTTTTTCCAGCCTCCTTAGCCTTGTGACACCGGTGCTTACTTCCCGCATTAGGTTAAACTCTTCTTACACCACAACCAAAACAACTGTCTGCTCGACGGAAGCTACTTTAAAATTCCCTACTTTAAAATAATGAATAAACCATCTACTGTATTGACAGTTGATAACTTTGTGCTGTAAAAGTCAGACTTCACAGACGACGTGTCGCCAAGGTTACCAACTAGTTGGCAGATCAAAACAGAAGACTGCCAACCCGTTGAGCCTTATTAATTGCACCGCCGTCTTGGCAAGCCCGGCTGAGAGGGTGAGAGTGAAGAAGTGCAATTCTGTCATCAAGGGCTCTAGGGTAGAAGCTTTACACTTTACATTTGTACAGCCAGCTATCTCCGCCCTTTGGTCCTTTACACTTCTCCAATAGATGAACAGGTATCCAATTCGACTTTGTAATGGGCCACACGTCTACCCTCCCCTACAACAAATGCATCTGGATGTCCATTAGCAAAAGTAGTGCAGAGGTTGTGGCTGCCACATGTGTGTCGTAGTCTTTTACAGTACTACAGTCAACTCACGATGAATAATCCTATATGTAATACATCTCCACCTTGTATAAATAATTTTTGTGTTGTTTTTTCAAAGGAACAGTTCTGTAAACCCATCCAAAGTAGTCACGTTTCCTGATGGTTTCAGGCCCAAACTTTATACTTCACATCTGTGGGGGAACTCTTAGAGGCCACAGTAGTTTGTGTAGAAAACATAACTTAGAGAGGCAAGTTGTTGCCTACGTGTTTCCCTAGGACAGGTGGAACGCTTCGGAGAAAATGAATAATGGCATGCAAACTAAGCCTATATTCTCCACTTTGACCATTGTCAGTATAATTCTGCACAGCCATGCCTTTGACCTCAGTAAGGCACAGAGTATTCGGCTCAGTAATTGCATGAGCTCAACAGGCCTAGCGTGCAGGGTTTTCTCCTCTCACATTCAGTAAATCCTTCAGGTATAGAACGGATGAGCCGAGTCCTCTGCTTTATCGTACGAAGGGGACAAGTCAATACTAGGCCTACTTCCTGAGTGTTTCTCTTTTGCACGAGTTAGATGAGGATGGGCCCAGACCGTTCTCTTTTGTACTCTGGGTACGAGCCAGTGCAAACTGGCTGACCTCGTCTTTTTTGTTGTTGTTTTTTGAGCCTCCACTTTTGGAGAGTCTTGAAGGCAAAGAACTTCATAGTGATAAAAAAAAAAAAAAAAAAAAAAACTATCCTTGAAGACAGGATGGCTCTCCTGCTCTGGGAACCTTTAAGCTGACATCATTGTGTTATGTCATCGCTCGTGGTTGCACACCCAAGGCAAGCCACACATAGCTAGCAGGCCACTACAAACAAGATAAAGACGGACTAACTCCACTAATGCCTCATAATTGGTGTCGTACCGGGGGTTAACACCGGGTAATCTATAAGTATGGCTTTTTTGTTTACTGCCCAAGAGATCAATGACGTCAACTATTACCTACACTACAATTGCACATCCCATGGACACGCATTGGATGCACAGTGATAATGGCTTATGGATGCCATTAGGTCAGCTGGACTTTTAGTGAGCCTGCAGATATCTTCCACGGGTCACTCAATGAAAAGACGAGGCATGTCCTCACTTAAAAGCAAAAGAATTACATAAATAAGTGCTCATATGCGATGCAAAAAGAAGGCTCTTTTATTGTTGTGCTCTGGCACAACAAAAATGTCAACCACTCACAAGCTAACTCTATTGTCTGGGTGATGGCGTCGAGGGGCCTTTGAGTGCCCTGCATCCTGGAATGGTGAAAACAGCTGCTTGTGACTTGGACAGACCCACCCTTTACTCAGAGCTTCAGCTACAGACTCAGCCGGGCTCAAATCCAGTCTTTAAGGAGGTAAAAGACATCCAATAAGCAACGTCAAAGCCATTCAAAGTCTAACACTCAGACATAACTTCCTCTGACAGATTATATGGAGCACTTAAATTCAAATCATCATCCAAAAGCATCAAAGTGCAAAACAATCAATCTGCCCAACAATAAATAATGTAAAATAAGAATTATTTGTATGCCTGTGTGGATATGGAAAGTGTCAGCCTAGAAAGATTCAGGGCCCCATGGCTGCATGACGCACTGCAAACGAGATCTGTGTCTCCACCTAGTGTCAGGAGTGGATGCCGCAAGTTGTTTTTCTCAAAGCCTTCTTCCCCCCAGGAGGATTCTTTGTTTTCCAGCCTTAGTCTACCAAATGGTAATGGAGGAGAGGGCGGCGATTGCCGTGGAGGAATCGTCCGCCGCCAGGCCACACCGCCCTGCTGGGATTTCCCTCTTAACTGGCGAGACTCCCACAGCCACAGCATGACCCAGCTGCTCCACTGACGCTGTGGCTGCTTAGGAACATGAGGACAATGGAAGTGGGAAAGGGGGTGTCCGGCTGTCATTGAGCCCTCTACAGGCTCTCCTACCAGCGAGTGTTGAACACACATTTGTTCTGCTGAAATCATCCCCCTGAAAGAAGAAATCTCGATTCCAAGTTGCATTGTCTTCATTTCGAAACAAGTAAGGGAACAGGGAAGTGACAGTGCTTAACAGTGGTGTCATTGCTAGTTATTGTCTCGGCTCCAACCGCAGTCGAATGCGTGGCCAGTTACAGCCCCCATCAATGCAGACTAAAGATGTGGGGCTCCGGTGTGTGAGCATAGTTTCAATTGCTTGTGGTCATTCATATTCTGTACCTTCAACTTTTCAACTTTTACCCACAGTGACGCTTGTTATGAGATGGCAAATGCTTTAATAACAGAGCATGTCAGACATACATTGAGCATCTGTGAGCTTGGTGGGTATCCTCAATCTGCAGGAAAGATGCTGGCTTTGTGACATGGGCTCCCTCTACCACAGATCAAATCCAAGTGCAGACCATCTGCATAGGCTCCACCAGGAGTGGGAGCCCTCCCAATTTCAAGCCACAGGATGAAAAGCAAATTGCACTTCAATATGCTGGTAAAAGTACAAAGGGTAGTTCTAGAGTAATATAAACAGTCTCTGAGACCATGTCAGTTTAGAGGATAAAGGACAAAGTTGGCATACATTTTCCAGTATGTATTAAGTTATATGTTTAATTGCTTCAACTTTATACGCACAGTGTATTTAATCGATTGAATTGTTCCACTTTGTGGAAATTAGTCATGCCCGACAACATCCAAGTCAAATGCCTTCAGAAAAGCTCTTCTTCGAGTGAGGTTCCGTGCTTGATAATCAGTGCTGGACATCGATTAAATATAAAAATGGTGGGGCTTGGAAAAAATAAATGAAAAGTACAAATTCTGAGAAAGCACAAACAAAAAGCCGTTCAAAGTCGGATATAAATATGGCCTAAAAGCATGAAGTGAGGCTTGCTTGACTTTGTTAACAACGTAAATATTCAACAAATAAATTGTAAAATTTAGGACAAATATCAAACAGTGTACACTGTGAGGGACACTCATGTGACTAAGACAAGAGTTGGCCCATATTACTACAATAAAATTATGGCAATCAAAAACTTCTGTTATTGCCCCTGTAGGATTTGTAGGTTTGAAAGACAATACCCACTTACACTGGCCCAGACTGGAGCATGCCAGGCATTTAGCGCATGTCTGGCAGTAGGCTTCTTGTGGGGTGTGGTAATGTGTGTGGATTGGCTGAAGTGTCCAGTCCACAGTATCCCCTAGTGATGCTACCTTGCCAGGTGTGTTTTCAGTTGGTAGTTGTGTCCGCGTCCAGAGCAGCCACCCATACTCTATTGCTGATTTGACCATCAATTGCTGTGGATTGCTTTTAAGAGCTCTTTCGACTTATTTGGCCAAATGGCTGTTCTTTTTTATGTGCAATAAACTGCTTGTTTTTATGTACAATACAAGCACCATGTTTTACGAGAACTACTAGACATATCAAGTTGAGTTAGAGCTGTCAAAAAATTGTTACATAGTCGCCTGATCGCTATTTTTGGCATTGACCACTGTCATTTTGTAGTTGTATGTTTCCATCAAATTTTAAGGGGAATCTAACTAACTAACTATAAAGGAAGGGATCTCTGTCTGTATGTATGTCATTTAATTATCTCAACAACTGTTTATCTGATATACTTCACACCTGGCGGGTGTATTGCAGGGGACCGAAGGATGTGCACTGTCGAATTTGGTGCAATTTGGACACGCGACAAGTGTAATATTATTACATATAGCATCAAGTGGACCAGCGAGCCACTCAGTTCTGTGTGGAGTGGGGCCCTTTGTCACACACACACACACACACACAAAAATATTGAACTTTTTCATGATATTCTAATTTTATGAGATGAAACGTGTGTGTGTAGTGAAACCCATATATTATATTGATTCATTACACAGAGTGAAATATTTCAAGCCTTTATTACTTCAAATGTTGATGATTGTGGCTATAGATAATGAAAACCCAAAATTCAGTGTGTCAGAAAATGTATATATTACATAAGATCAATAAAAAAAGGATATTTTAAACAGAAATGTCAGGCTTCTTAAAAGTATGTTCATTTCTAGGCACTCAATACTTGGTTGGGCCTCCTTTTGCATGAATTACTGCATCAATGCGACGTGGCATGGAGGGGATCAGCCTGTGGCACTGCTCAGGTGTAATGGAGGCCCAGGTGGCTTTGATAGCAGCCTTCAGGTCATCTGCATTGTTGGGTCTGGTGTCTCTCATCTTCCTCTTGACAATACCGCATAGATTCTCTATGGGGTTCAGATCAGGAGAGTTTGCTGGCCAATCAAGCACAGTAACACCATGGTCATTGAACCAGCTTTTGGTACCTTTGGCAGTGTGGGCAGGTGCCAAGTCCTGCTGGAAAATGAAATCAGCATCTCCATAAAGCTTGTCAGCAGAAGGAAGCATGAAGTGCTCTAAAATGTCCTGGTAGGTGGCTGTGTTGAGTGTGGACTTCAGAAAACACAGTGGACCAACACCAGCAGATGACCTGGCAGCCCAAATCATCACTGACTGTGGAAACTTCACACTGGACTTCAAGCAATGTGGATTCTGTGCCTCTCCACTTTTCCTCCAGACCCTGGGACCTTGATTTCCAAATGACATGAACATTTACTTTCATCTGAAAAGAGGACTTTGAACCACTGAGCAACAGTCCACTTCTTTTTCACCACAGCCCAGGTAAGATGCTTCTGACGCTGTCTCTGGTTCAGGAGTGGCTTGACACGAGGAATGCGACATTTGTAGCCCATGCCTGAGGTTCGTCTGTGCGTAGTGGCTCTTGATGCGCTGACTCCAGCCTCAGTCCACTCCTTGTGAAGCTCCCCCAAATTCTTGAATGTATTTCACTTGACAATCCTCTCAAGGCTGCGGTTGTCCCTTTTTACTGGTGCACCTTTTCCTACCACACTTTTTCCTTCCACTCGACTTTCTGTGAATATGCTTGGATACAGCACTCTGTGAACAAGCAGCTTCTTTAGCAATGACCTTTTGTGGCTTACCCTCCTTGTGGAGAGCGTCAATGACTGTCTTCTGGACATCTGTCAAGTCAGCAGTCTTCCCCATGATTGTGTAGCCTACTGACCCAGAATGAGAGACCATTTCAAGGCTAACAAAACTTTTGCAGGGGTTTTGAGGTAATTAGCTGATTAGGGTGTCACACCATGACTTTCCAATATTGTACTTTTTCACAATATTCAAATTTTCTGAGACACGGAATTGTGGGTTTTCCATATCTATAGCCACAATCATCAAAATTTCAAGAAATAAAGGCTTGAAATATTTCACGCTACATGAAATGAATCTATATAATATATGGGTTTCACTTTCTGAAATGAATGACAAAAAAATATTGAACTTTTTCATGATATTCTTATTTTATGAGATGTTCATATATATATATATATATATATATATATACACATACATACATTTATATATATATATATACGCACGCACGCACGCACGCACGCACACGCACACACACACACACACACACACACACACACACACACACACACACACACACACACCTTGCTAGTACCGGGTTGGGCCCCCCTTTGCCCTTTGTATTATCCTGCTGGAAGTAGCCATCAGAAGATGGGTACACTGTGCTCATAAAGGGATGGACATGGTCAGCAACAATACTCAGGTATACTGTGGCATTTAAACGATGCTCATTGGTACTAAGGGGCCCAAAGTGTGCCAAGAAAATATCACCATTACCAGTACACCACCACCACCAGCCTGAAACGTTGAAACAAGGCAGGATGGATCCATGCTTTCATGTTGTTTACGCCAAATTCTGACCCTACCATCTGAATGTCGCAGCTGAATATAAAATCGTCAGCTGAATCGAGACTCATCAGACCAGGCAACGTTTTTCCAATCTTCGATTGTCCATTTTTTGTGAGCCTGTGCCAATTGTGGCCTCAGTTTCCTGTTCTTAGCCGACAGGAGCGGCACCCTGTGCAGTCTTCTGCTTCAAGATTCGACGTGTTGTGCGTTCAGAGATGGTATTCTGCATACCTTGGTTGTAAAGAGTGGTTATTTGAGTTACTGTGCCTTTCTATAGTCTCAAAACAGTCTGCCCATTCTCCTCTGACCTCTGACATCAACAAGGCATTTTCGTCCACACAACTGCCGCTCACTGGATATTTTCTCTTTTTTGGACCAGTCTCTGTAAACCACAGAGATGGTTGTGCGTGAGAATCTCAGTAGGTCAGCAGTTTCTGAAATACTCAGACCAGCCCGTCTGGCACCAACAACTATGCCATGTTCAAAGTCACTTAAATCCCCTTTCTTCCCCATTCTGATGCTCAACTTGAACTTCAGCAAGTCATCCTCACCATGTCTACATGCCTAAATGCAATGAGTTGCTGCCATGTGATTGGCTGATTAGCTATTTGTGATAACAAGCAATTGAACAGGTACCTAATAAAGTGGCCGGTGAGAGTGTAAATATATATATATATATATATATATATATATATATATATATATATATATATATATCATCCAATATTTTAACCACAAGATGCACGCCTGGTAAGCAACGCTCCAGGCGTTGCTAACTTGAGGGCAGAGGAAGCGCTGGAGATGCGAGCCGAGCGCCGGGCGCATGACCTTTAACCTCACACACCCAGGAAAGGAGCACAGCCCTGGGCGAGGAGCGGAACACCTGGCAGTCCACATGAACACAACTAAATCATTGACTGAAGAAACCTGGACTCGTCTGATCCTCCTGAAGTTTCTAATATACCTATATTTTCACATTTGATGCAAATTTTTCTAAACGATCTATGTAATCTTTCTGTGTTGCAGGGCCGACCCAACGCATAAGCCAACTAAAGGCTAAGCATCCGCTGCACATCCCCGTTTCTCCAAAGAAAACAAAAAAAACAAACTTTTGATTTTAGATGTATTTATGCGTCACGCATGGCAACTTAACACCCCCTACCCCTCCACCTCATTGAGTCACTTATGTCCGCACTCATAAAGGAAGGAATCTCTCCGTCTGACCTCCGATGATCTCCCACGGGCAGGCACTAGTGCCTCTGCGGCTGAGTCACTTACGTCCTCAGTGCGGCCCGTTACGAACAGGCATGTTTGAACGGACAAGCACCCGTTCTAGAGAGGTTACCACACACAATGTCAATTGACTCTCTTTGTTCAGTTGGACTGAAAAAAAAGAAAATGTCTCAAATGTCCAATGCCAGTGAATGGATCTTCTTAATAGATGGTGTGTCTGTGTGTGTGTGTCTGTGTGTGTGTGTGTGTGTGTGTTATTACGCTGTTATGGGCTTATACTACGATAGTGGCATAAAATGAACAAAAATACAATCAAATTGGAATTCGCTAATATTTGTACGACGATGAATCGCTCGCTAAAGTTTCAAGATCGTGACAGCCGTAAGTTTAGCATTACCAGCATTGCCAGCATTGCCGGCATTGCATTGGAGCCTTCCCATTCCACGAACCCAACACGACGGTGTCGCTCACCAATGATGACGAAGCCTCCATCCGCTTCCTTCTCCGATGCCGACTTCTTCGAGTCTTTGCGGAGTCCGAGGAAGCTGAACATGATCCCGGTCTGTCGGCAGGACAACACGCGATCAGCTCTCTGCTTTCGAGTGGCGCCTGGGCTGCTCTTCGTCTACAGAGCTGCTTTCATCCTTTCACGAGTCACTCTCACCCAACGCCGCACTCCTCTAACGCTACTCCGGGATCTGACAGCCGCCGGCCATGTTGCGGAAACTACGCGAGCTAGCGTTGGCAAGGATTGACGGCAAACTGGTTGAATCGTGATCGTCGTGTGTAATTCACTCGGTGCGGGAGAGTGATGACGCTGGACTTACTGTAAACAGCTGCTCTGACGCTTTAGAGAAAGGCAGCTCTAATGGAAGTCGCGTTGTGACGACGGACGTGGGTGCAGCGTTTTAATGTGGTCGTAACGAAACTAGCGCCAACTAAAGCGTTGCTCCGGAGAGCTAAGGGTAAAATATTTTCAGCTTCCCGTTGTATATAATAAAGCAATATGAATTAAAAAAAAATACTATTAAATATAATATTTTAAAAGGCTGTTGTCAATGAACAATTACCATATGTTTGCATACACAACCGTATAAGAGCAACGGGGGGAACTAATCTGCTTCGCAATGTTTACCGTGACTGGGCGTCGCAGGACAAGGCGGATATGACGTCAATGGTATTGGGTGCGCTCGATATAATGCCGGGAATCGCCCGAAAGACCTGGCCCGACGTGTACTTCATAGCCACCGACCGCCCGGTCGACCCTGGGAATCAAAACGCGCCACCGAACATTTCCCGCGTTACGTAGCGCCGTTCCCGTTTCCTCCTCGCCGTAGCGCGAAGTCGCTGGCGGCGCCCAGTCAAGATGTCAGGCATATATGAGTCCCCGAAGCCGAGAGTAAATACGTCCATGCTGCCGCAGTACACAAGCCGCCCCGTGTGCTTCGTCGGACGCGTCGATAAGGTTGTCAAGACAGCAGGAGTACTTGTGTCGTGGGGGGTGACGGTGTCCCTTGTTGACGCGTGTAATCTCAAATGTCTGTAACACAGTCGTGACGTGTGCCCTTACTCCCGCCAGGTGCATCCCACCGGGAAAACCTTCACCCTTTCGGACGGAGAGGGCAAAGTTGCCGCGGTGGAGCTCAACGACCCGGTGAGTGCACGCGTTCATTTCCATGCGGCACGCTCACGACGTTACATTTGACGATTTTACTTGTGCAAATAATCGCGATTAACCGTGGCTTCATTTGTCGATGCGGTGTTGCTAACACAGAATGTTACTCTTGTCTTTTGTGCAACTTCTGTACGAAACATTTCAAGATTCCCAGGTTGAAGATGGAAACACAGTACGATTGCTATTACCCCTTTAATTGAATGAGATCCGGCGGTTATGTTATATAATTGTGGCAGCTCTAGGTATGTTCTCCTTAATCTAGGTATACCGGTGCAACTTCACTATACCTACATATATAGCAATACTTGAAACCACAATGTTTATACTGATGCACTGACACGCATACACACAGACCCACTCTGAAAAAAGGTTTCCTCTGTCTTTTCTGATGCTTAGTTTTGTCATGCCCTGGGAAATCTATAACGACAATACACCGATCAGCCACAACATTCAAAGCCACTGACAGGTGACTTGACTAATATTGCTCATCTCGTTCCAGTGGCACCTGTCAAGGGGTGGGCTATATTAGGCAGCAAGTGAACAGTCGGTTCTTGAAGTTGAAGAAGAAAAGAAACAGTCTTTATTCATCACGCAACACACCACACTACAACACATGCTTGCACACACACACACACACACACATGCTTTGATGGTGGCCGGTGAAATGGATTCTCTGCTTTTGACCCATCCTGGCTCCTGGTCCTTCCTCCGGGGGCACAGCCAGGAGCAGTGGGCAGCATACGTGGACGCGCCCGGGGACCAGCTGATAAATGTCCATTGCTGGTCAGACAATGATGGGTGCATGTTTTTGGTGGGGGTCCTTACTGACGTGAGGTGGAGGAAACCCCATGTGAGCACGGGGAGAACATGCAAACTCCACACAGAAAGGCTCCTATTTGGGAGATAACCGGAGCATGGTGCCAACAGCGCCCCAGGCGGGAATCGAACCCAGGACCTTCTTGCTGTGAGGCAGCAGTGCAATGCACTGCGCCACCGTGCCACCAGTCGATGTTTTGGAAGCAGGAAAAATGGGAAAGCGTAAGGATCTGATTGTGATGGCTAGACGACTGGGTCAGAGCATCTCCAAAACAGCAGGTCTTGTGGGGTGTTCCCGGTATGCAGTGGTTAGCACCTACCAAAAGTGGTCCAGGGAAGGACAACCAGCAACAGGGTCATGGGCGCCCATGGGCTCATTGATGCACCTGGGGAGCGAAGGCTTTCCCGTCTGGTCTGATCCCACAGAAGAGCTACTGTAGCACAAATTACTGAAAAAGTTAATGTTGCTTTGATGGAAAGGTCTCAGAACACATAGTGCATCGCTGCTTCCCGTGTATGGGCCTGCTTTGCTGCAGAGCAGTCAGAGTGCCCATGCTGACCCCTGTCCACCACCAAAAGTGCCTACAATGGCCATGTGAGCATCAAAACTGGAGCATGGAGCAATGGAACATGGTGGCCTGGTCTGATGAATCATATTTTCTTCTACATCATGTGGATGACCAGGTGCGTGTGCGTTGTTTACCTGGGGAAGAGATGGCACCGGGATGCACTATAGGAAGAAGGCAAGCCGGCGGAAGCAGTATGATGCTCTGGGCAATATTCTGCTGGGGAAACCTTGGGTCCTGGCATTCATGTG
Source organism: Zeus faber (assembly GCF_960531495.2). Taxonomy (NCBI): domain Eukaryota; kingdom Metazoa; phylum Chordata; class Actinopteri; order Zeiformes; family Zeidae; genus Zeus; species Zeus faber. The sequence goes on from NC_137193.1 coordinate 31,704,314, forward strand.
GATGTTACTTTGACACATACCACCTACCTAAACATTGTTGCAGACCAATACACCCCTTCATGGCAACCGTGTGCCCTGATAGCAGTGACGTCTTTCTGCAGGATAATACACCTGCCACGCTGCAAAAATTGCTCAGGTATGGTGTGAGGAACATGACAAAGAGGTAGGTGTCGATTTGACCTCCAAACTCCCCAGATCCGAATTCCATCGAGCATCTATAGGATGTGCTGGAACAACAAGCCAGATTTATGGAGGCCCCATCTCACAACTTACAGGGCATAAAGGATCTCGGTGCCAGATACCACAGGACACCTTCAGAGGTCTTGGGGAGTCCATGACTCAACGGGTCAGAGCTGTTTTGGTGAGGCAGACCTACACAATATTAGACAGGAGGTTTGGATGTTGTGGCTAATCGGTGTACACTCACATCTTATCTACTCTTTGGAACAAAGCATTTACAGGGTGGCAATAAACAAGTGACTGATTTGGATTGTGCTAATAAATTAGATGAGCAAAGGAAAAAGAAAAAAACAAAAAAACCTAGCTGTCAGTGATGTGATATCTGATTTGTGAGTGATTTGTCACTCTGTCTTGCAACTCTATGATTCATTTTATGAAGCACCAGTCAATGACCTGCGACAATAATATAAAATTATCGCCCAGCAATACGCCTGATGCAGAATTTTCCTAGTTTTTCACAAGAATTCATATATGCATTCTTGTGAAATCAGGTGGTTACCTAACATAGTAAAAAGTACAGTAGAATGCCCCTCTGATGTTGAACTTAATTTTTGATTTATTTATTTATTTTTAATAAATTGTTTAAATTGCAATGACCAGAATGGTAATAAATCTGTTTTGTTGTTGTCCATAACCCGTACACGTACAGTAACAATTCAGGGGGAACCGAGAAGGAAAATATTAGTATGAAAACAGGTAAAAAAAGGAAAGTGTCGAATCCAAAATTGGATGTTTCCAGCCGGGTTCTTTCTTACCACCTGATTGATGTTCTTTCATTTCGTACTCAGAAATGTAAGTACTGGAATACCTTGAAAATAACTCCTTGTGCTGAAGTGCTTAAAGTCTTGGGGGGTGGTGCGGCCATTGTTATTTAAATTGTGATGCAATAAAACATTTCCAGAACTGTTTTCACCACATGGATTATGCCAGGAAAATGTACATTTAATCCAGAATGGTTGTAAATATACACTTATGATAGTAGAGGACAATGAGATTAATAATATATTTGTATTTGAAATAATTATTATAATTAAGGATCACATTGAAAATGGATTTGGAAAAAAAAATATGCGTAAAAAAAGTAGTTGACCAGACTTTAATTAGATTTTGTAATGCTGGAACGTCATGACAGTCGCCCTCCCTCTCTTCCAGCTTGAAGAGGAGCTGAGCGGCATCGTCGAGGTGGTGGGAATGGTGTCCAACAAGGGAGCCATCATGGCCACCGCGTGTAACGTCCTCCGCGACGACAGAGGCAGTGCTTTCGGTTTGGATTCCTCCTCCTCCTCTTTTCCTTTGCCGTGACGAGCTCGGCTGCAGCTTAACACTCTCGCTCTTCCTTTCCACGGCAGATTTGGCACTGTACAACGAAGCCCTGAAGGTGATCCACGACTTCCCCCAGTACTACCCCTTCCAAGTGACCCCAAGCGGATGAACATTTAAAGATTTGTTTTGGCTTTTTGTTGTCTTGCCTGTTTGTCGCTTCAAGTGTTTCATTCTTAACTTGTACAAAACTTAAATTCACTTATTTCCCTTTTCAGTAATAAAAAAAAAATGTGTAGCTTTACTGAAGAGTTGCTTTTTTTTCCCCCCCTCTCTCTTTAATTCTTCCCCTAAACTTTGAGTAAAGGGTAGTTTGTACAACCTGTTCTTTAGCATTTTGATTTACGCTCTTTTAAACCACCCTCAGGTGCTCAGCTGTCTTGATAGATTATCCCCAGCAAATTCCACTCCAAGCAAAATTAAAGACTTGTAACTACTGTTTTTATTACTGCTTACATAAGTGTTACCATTTCAGTAGCCCCCAAGCGGGGAGAGGAACTCGAAGGTAGTTTCCCCCTACGTGAAGCGTGTCACGTCAGATGAAAGACGGATGGATCAGTCCCGGATCAAATTGATTTGGAAGTGTCTGCCCTGTTGACATGGCATCACACCACAGGCATGGGAATTGGAGAAGTCGTATCATAATGATTCTAAATAAGCTAGGGAGCGGTATTGGTGAGGATTTGTCGTTTTTGTTTTTTTTGACGGTCTAAACCCGCTCTGGTGAAGTCTTGTATTGTTGGCGCCATCTGCTGCTTTCAAATGGTCAACGCGCACAGGGCGGCGATGGGCGCTGATCACTTCTTCCCTTTTCGGTCATGCGTTTGAATTTTCAAATCTCCGGAGGGGGGGGAAAAAAAATCCAAACAATCTATTGGCCTATTATAAATATAATGTGCAATACGAACTACAGCTCTTCCAATTCAAGAATCCGGATCACCGTGAGTTCAGTTGCGTAGAGACGCAGACAAAATGGGAGAGCTCCGCAAGACGCGCCTCCGCGGGCGGTGACAGGAAACCACGTGGCCGGAGCAGCCGACGTTTGTCCTTCGAGACGCGGATTTAAAAAGTTTATTCATTAGAAATATATTTTAAATGTCGATTTACTCTCAAAAACGGCCTAGTATAAAGGTCATTCAATAAGTCTTTAAAAAGTTTCCAATTTTTGTCAATTAAATCGAATTCATTTATGAAACAGGCACTGGAAGACCCTGCGTTTGGTTGTTTTGTTTGGGTTTTCTTTTTTTGTTTATGTTTATGTTTGGAAGAAAATAATATTGGTATTGCCCCAAAGCAATTTGTTAAATAAAATGAATGAATAGATGGATAACAGCCGGTCGATGTGTGATGATCATCCTCTCTCCATAACGTGCGTAAGGAATAAAGACTTGCACCGACTCTGAATCTGAATCAGCGCAGCAGTCCAGGATGCTGAGGCATCCTTTCTCTCTGACCAGGGTCACGGATCATCTTTGTCGCCCTTCTCCTTGAGATGGAAGTATAGAGGTCCAGGAGGGTCCAGAAGGGTGGACAGGTCCCAGCCCGCGATCCTCTCTGCTCTGATCACCTGTCGAGTCTGGCCTTATCCTGGACGCCAGAAGGCCCAGACCACAACACACACTTTTATTTACTTTTTATTTCATGTTTTTTTTTGCTATCAGTGACTAACCGCTTTGTGTTCCTTGCTGATGTTCCGAAGTGTCAACTTGGGGAACACTTTCCATTGGTCATGTTTTGTAGGTTTAAATTGCCGGGGTCAAGTAGAACCCAAACATGAAAGTTGTCTGTTTATTTGAACATAATATCTGGGTTCACTGTGTTTCCTTCCAGTGCCCATTCACATTGTGCCTATAAACTGTTCATAAGAAATTGTTTCATAAGTTGAAGTAATTTCCCCCTGGGATTATTAAAGTATTTCTGATTCTGATTCCGATAAATGAATTCGATTTAATTCGAATTGGCGACTTTTAAAAAAACGGATTGAATTAACTTTATACTGGCCCATTTTTGAGAGTAAATTGACTTTTAAAATATATTTCTAATGAATAAACTTTGTAATAAACTATAGTAGCGTATAAATGAATACTATGTACTTACTAAGTTATTCAACTCTGTATTTAAACTATCCTTTCCTGAATTAAAGTGTTATCTTAAACTTACTTTCTGCCTTGTTTTTTGTTTTTTTTTCTTTTAATCAGGTTTTCTGGACACTACCATGTTGAATTATACAGTATATATATTTTTTAAAGTGTCAGTTTGTTTTATTAGATAATTAAATGGTTGTTTTTTTCTTTTAATCAGGTTTGCTGGACACTAGCATGTTGAATTATACAGTATATATATATATATATATATTTTTTTTTTTTTTTTTTTAAGTGTCAGTTTATTTTATTAGATTGATTAAATGGTTATTTTTTTTGTTTTTTGTTTTTGTCCCGCAATAATTTAAAAAGTCATTAGTCGTTTTCTAACTAATATCCTCCTGAAATGCCACTCCCTGTCCTGTGTAAACCTATCCCTTTGCTATTATTTCAGCTGGCATGGGTTGGGCCGTATGGTCCCAGGGCTGTTAATGATCCCTCCCATCCATCATAAATACACCCCAAAACCTTTCAATTTGAGAGATCAAAATGACAAATGAATTGCATGACATTTTCAAATGTGTATGACATTTCCACAAAGCTACACTCATTCGTGCAGTAAGATCTCTCCAATGAATGAAATGTTGTAAATGTAATCGCCACTGTAAAATGTTGCTTTTATGAGCCAAAAAAAGCTATAGTGAACCGAGTAGTGATTATAGTAGTGATAACTGTATTTCAGCCTCTTAGTGTGTGTGTGTGTGTGTGTGTGTGTGTGTGTGTCTGTGTGTGTCTGTGTGGGTGTGTGTGCGGGTGGTGGGGGTGGTGGGGGGTGGGCCCGGAGCAAAGCAGCTGCCATGTTGTGGCAAGTTGAGACACCGTTTGTGGGATTATTCTGGCATCTGCTCCCCCCTCCGTGTGTGCTCTCTAGGGCTGCTGGGCCATATGAACAAAATCAAATATGTCATAATATTCCTTTTGGCTAATATCGATATTTTGGGGATGACTGTTGGTGCTTTCATAAGATACTAAGGTACTTAAGCTGCATTGCTTTACTGTAATGCTGCCTTTAAGACCAGGAAAAGACGAGGTTTAACTATATAGCAATTATGACCGTTATCAATCACCTAAATCCATCATGACCTCAGATAAGATCGTACTTTATTTTTATTTATTGAACTGAATTCCTCCTACGAAGCTAATCGAAGTGAAGATGAGGGTAAAATAAATAAATAAATAAATAAATAAAAAGCTTTTTTTTTTTAATGGAATTCTGGGAGTCGCAGTGTAATCCAGCCTCATTTCATAGATTTTCCACTTTAATTGAATTCTCTTTCAATCTAAAGCAGTGGTTTCAAACTCGACCTGGGGGCCACTGGCCATCTTGTCTTCTTCCAGGGGGCCCGTGTTGAACGGCAAGGAAAAACCGGCCTGTTTTTTTTTTTTTAGGGAATTGAATCGTAATCCTGTCAGGAAGAAAGCTCTCTTATGAGCTATTTAATTCTGTTTACATTTTGAAAACATTAAGTACACTTGTGTGACTTAATGAGGCATTGTGATTTGACAAAATTATTTACGGGCTGGATTCATCAATATATTATCACCATATAGAGGGCCACATTAAATTGAACCGCGAGCCGGATGTGGCCCCTGGGCCTGTGGTTTGAGACCCCGGCTCTAAAGTTATTCACATTCAAATATGACTATGACGATACATGTATTGACGTTATCATAGTTGCGCTCCGACGCTAACCCCAGCGGAGAGGTTGTGTTTCGTTATTTTTTTTTTTTTTACTCTCTTTGACTTTATTTTACAAGCCTGCTCCTTTATGATGCTATTTTGTCCCGCTTGTTAACCCGGACATGACCACCGTTACTGCCAGGCTAAAGGCGATGAATCACATAAATCCCCGCCCGTTACCTACACCTCCAGAGGAGAATCCCTCATATTCCGCATACCGCGGGGGTTATGGAATGCCGGACGGGACCGACTTCCAGCGGAGTTTTGCCAGCGGATCGGCCCCGGTACAATGTGAGCCGACACGCATCACATGCCTATCGGAGGCCCTTGAGCCGAAGCGCGGACCAGTACATGTGGAGCTGTCAGGCGAGTCTCCACTGACTTTTTCTCAAAAGCGCCACGGGGCTGCTTCTCGCCGTGTCACACCTGGGACGTGTTTAACAAATGATCCTGGGATGGCAAGTTCAACAAGACTTCATACCTGCGAGCAACTCAACGCCCGAGCAGCCGTTCCAGCTCAGCCCAGCCCTCCGTGCGGCTCGGAAGAGAAATGGAATCGCCGGAGAAACGACACACGCAAAGGTGCAGAGGAAGCCGTCTTTGAGTGTAGTTTAAAGATTGATTTGCTTCCGCTGAGACCTGTGGGCCATTTTTTTTAACCCCCGTCCTAACCCCAAAAACACGGAAGGACCCGTATCCGTATGTCCAATGCTTTGCGTGCGCTTGGATTCCCCGACCAAAAACACGGCGGAAAATCCGCGGCCTTGGAGGCAGCGTTTCCCAAACTGTCATTTTTGAAAGGTCTGAAGTGTCAGAGAATTCGGCGAATTCTTTTGTGTTTCCCAAATGATATTAAAGGCACAGGCTCCAAATGTATTTGTTTATTTTCACGGTGTGTGGCATAAGCAGGCAGGTAATGGCGGCCCGCTGAAAACCTTCTGGCGGCGCCGCTGGAGTTGCTCGGCCAGTGTTTGCCACATTTTGGTCACACAGGAAACAGCCCTCGAAAAAAATTCCAAGCCCAGACTGGCACCGACGCCGGCTGCCCGGTCGTGTTGTCTTTACGCGACAGCCCGGTCTGCAGGCCAACTCTCCCACAGGGCCAAAATAATCTCCAACTTCCTCCCCCCCCTCCACCCACACCCACACACACACACACACACACACACACACACACATACAACACACACACACACACACACACACACACCCCTGTCCTAGGGCTGGGCCATAGATGCGGGAGAGTTTATCATCTTAGTAAACTAGGGGAAATGTCTGGATTTCATCACATCAAATTCCAAATTTCACAATGATATTACAGCACTAACAGATGATAATTGATAATATCAGCCCCTACACCTTCCACGCTATAGCATGATGGTGGTCAAATCTGACTTCTTTTCCACCGGTGCTGAGCCATTTATGGTCCATTACATGTTTGTTTTACAGACTACTAAATATAAGTGCACCAAATCCAACCCTCAACCCTTTCTTTCTGTAACGCTTTCAGAGCAGGGTCAGTGGGCCTACTGTATAGCATGACTCTCAGACGTCTATGATTTATGACAAGAATTGGGATGAGCCCTATCTGGCCTGTCTGTGTGAATTATGGGAAAAGGTAATGGGACTAGTTCATATCGATATCCACCGCTCAGAGCATTGTTGTCCGTCCACCTCTCTACCTTCTGAATTGACTATATATTCATTGTTTCGCTGAAGTTGACCCGCTCTTGCGCTTTCAATGCGTCCCTAACCCGGTGAGCACCTGGTGGAGTTTTTTACTTATTGTTTGTTACGGGGGCAGTAGCTCAGGCAGTAGAGCAGGTCCGAAGTTTGATCTCAGCTGCTAGCATGCTGAAGTGCTGAAGACACCTAATCCCCTAACTGCTCCATGGGTGTCGCTACGAGGGCGGAAGCCCACTGCTCCCAGATGAGTAAATGCAGAGAACTAATTTCCCCACTGGAATAAATGAAGTATACATTATTATTAAATTGCTGAATTTTTGAACTTAAGAGATAAGTCACTTCATCAAAATAAGTGGACGACATGCATGTCTTTTTGATACATTTTGCACTGTGGCCTCAACACAGTTCCTAAGCTGTCACGGCTGACAAGTCATTTCAACTTTCCAGGACGTTTATTGTAGGTATTTTTGTATTGAAATGAAAAAAAAGCCATAAAAACCCCACAAGTGATGGGCATCACAAAAGTAAAAACTGATCGATGATTACTGAAGAAAAAAGTAAAAAAAAAAAAAAAGTACATTTTTCACCTGTAGTTGAAGTCATTATCAGTGAACTTATTGGGTGTTGGTATTGAGCATTTCGGTTTGGTTATTTTTTTTGCATTTTTTTTTTCAGTCAACTCTTCCAATTTTGTATCGAGTAATAACCCATAACATCATTTTGACCGAACATGTCTGCTACAGCCATGCGCATAGTTCCTAGTGCAGCCCAAGCATCTTGCAGCCTGTGGCCCTGCCTTCATGCATATTCAGTGTGGATCGGTGTGGATGGAGCTGTGCGTCGCTGCGGGCTGCAGACCAGAGCAGCTGACCGCTGCGTGTGTGTGCAGACACCGAGCGAGGACCCGGGACCAGATCTGGCTTCTAGCGCACCGAGCAATTAGTGACTCATTAGGTGAGACCAACTGAACGTGTTATGGGCAATGGAATTGTTGTTATTTCATTTTCTTCTGATACTGGTTGTAATGTAATCGTTGGATATTAGTTTATATTGTGGCTGTTATTATTATTATTATTATTATTATTATTATTATTATTATTATTATTATTATTATTATTATTATTATTATTATTATTATTATTCAACGTTATGATTATTATGATGATGATTGTTGTTGTTGTCGCTGCTGTTGTTTTTGAAGTAGTAGTAGAATTAGAAGTACTTGTAGTAGTGGTGTAATAATAATAATAATAATAATAATAATAATAATAACAATAATTGTTGTTATTATTGTCGTTGTTTTTTTTAAGCAGTAGTGGTGCTTATAATAATAATAATAATAATAATAATAAAATAATGATAATAATTATAATAATTATAATAATAATACTTTTTTAAATTATTATATGACACGATATATATATATATATATATATATATATATATATATATATATATATATATATATATATATATATTTATATATATATATTTAAATACTGTGTATACGATTAAAACATTTAAGAGAGGAGACAGAAGAATGTCAATGTTGACATCAAATTCCCTGTGTTTCATTCCATATGATCCCATCTTATTATTATTGTAGATCAACTATCTAACTATCTATCTATCTATCTATCTATCTGTCTGTCTGTCTGTCTATCTGTCTGCCTGCCTGCCTGCCTGTCTGTCTGTCCATCAATCCATCCTCTGTCTGTCAGAAGACAGTGGAACCAACAGACCTGCAGATTGAACTGTGAGATGAATGAAGCGGTAGAATTGAACCCCTTTTGGAAAAGCCCTAGTGGCATGGCCTCCCCCTTGTGTTGCTGATGGCTCATTGCAGCCTTTTGCAGCAGGGCTGTCAAATACAGAGACTTCAGTGTTGAAGTTGTTAAGCGTGGTTCATTGTTAATCTCACAGAAAGCATAGGACATGCAACAGCTCATTACTCTGACTTTTGAGTATATTAAGACTATCCTTAGTCTTGTTGTGTTGTTGTGTCTATCGTTGTTGTCTTTTTGCACTTTCATGTCATATGTTGTGTGTTACAAATATTACTTGCATATTTGGAGTATGGGGAAACGCAATTTTGATCCTCTGTGTAATTACGTGTTGCATGGTACGATTGACAATAAAGTACACTTTGAACTTTGAACTTTGAGCTGTCAAATCCATTGTGCTCCATGATATTTTGCTCCAGGTTGGACTTGAACGAAGACGTGATGCGGTGGCATGCTTGCATTGTTATGATGTTGGTCCTGTCACTCACAGCCAGCGGACACGGCAGGAGAAGAAAGGGACAGCGAGATGATAACCAGGTCATTCTGAATGAAGGAAAAAGTAAGAATATCACCTTTGACAGGGTCTATGAAATCTCGAGCACCAGCTTGTCTCAGGTCCACAAGTGGCCTTTCCAGACAAAAACACACATGAGACTACTTAAATCGGCTTGTTTATATACAGTATATGAGTATGTAAACGTTTGGAAATGTATACCCAAGATCAAAATTCTTCACATTTGGAAAGACTCCTAGACTAGTACAGTTGCAATGATGGTATTGAATTTGACCAGTCCCATTGGTCTTAAGTTCAACTCGCCACCTTCCATTTTCAGACTCTCTCTCTCCGACATGACTTCAATTTGCCAAACTAAAAGACTTACAGCCCTACATCCAAAATTGCATACTAGGCTACGTACTATATACTTATCGGCATACTATTGTTCAGCATACTTGAATGATGGCTTTTTGGGCAGGCTATCGTCCTGCCCTCACAATGCATTGCTGGATACACTTGTTAGCATAGTGTCCAGTGTTTGCATACTACAATACCTGGTACCTTACACATGATAGTTGAGCATTGTAGGGGTTTGGAAGTACTAAACAGTAGTTTGGCCTACTAAACAGTATGCTAGTACGCCATTTATTCACTTGCCCCCCTAGAATGTTTGCCCCTGATCCTGGAATGTCAGTGGACTCCAGTGGATCATCTGCTGTGCCAATGTGTCAATTGCCCAAACTCTTCTATTATGCCCCTGTTCCCTTGTTGGTGTTCAAGCTTAGTGTTGTTGTCATACCTTGTCCAGTCCTCATCTGCCCGGTGGAGATCATGTTCATTGTGGACAGCTCAGAGAAGGCCAAGGTCCTGCTGTTTGAGAGGCAGAAAGAGTTTGTCCTGCGCTTCAGCACCCGCCTCATGCAACTCCAGTCTCCTGGCTGGCGCCTGCGGGTCCGTCTGTCCGCCCTGCAGTACAGCAGCACCGTTTCTGTGGAGCACAACTTCCGGGACTGGCAGGACGTGGACGTCTTCCAGGGCCGCGTGGCGGCCATGGCCTACATCGGCCACGGCACCTACTTGGCCTACGCCATCACAAACGCCACGCAGCTGTTCGACCGGGAGACCTCCTCCAGCAGCCAGAGGGTGGTGCTGCTGATGACTGACGGGGTGGACCACCCGCGCAGCCCCAGCGCCTTGACGGCCGCCGCCGAGGCCAAGAACCACAACATCAAGGTGCTCACCATCAGCCCTTCCGGGCCGCCCCGGGACGCCCTTGTCATTTCCGGGCTGCGCTCCATTGCCAGTGCCCCGGCGCAGCAGTACGTCCTCAGCATGACTGACCCGCAGCTGGAAGACAGACTCTTCAAGGAGCTGGTCAGTAGTGGAAGGTCAATGTGAAAGTGAAAAATGCCGGAATCATATTTGTTTCTTCTTTATGTCTCACTTTCTTTCGTCTCTGTCTTACAGAACACAATCGTCAACACGGGGGTAAGTACTGAGCTTTGTATAGAGTGTTAACTACCTCTGTGACAGTAAGTATAATCACGAACATTGTGGAAACATTTCCGATTCAAGTTGCCATGAACAGGTAAGTAAGCAAAGTGTGCAGAAGATCAACATGTTGAGGCTCGGTTTCTTGTTACTTTGATTTCTTTTTTTTTTATTTGGTCATGCAAACACTGAGGCCCATTTTGTGGTTTGTGGTTACCTGCTTCTTCATATTTTCAAGATGTATACATTCAAATACAAACATGAGAGCGCTTGGAAGGAACAAACATTCAATTACGGATCTCTGACCAGATAAAATGTCATTAAATGAAACGTGTAACATTGAATTAAAACACAGTTAAATGATATATGCCATGGATGAACCCGATTGCATTAATGAACTCCTTAAGGCAAAGCGGTTTAAAACATGAATTCAGTTGACTCAATTGGCACTGTTTTCTTTCATTTCATTTCAATTCATCAAATTCAAATCCAAAAAGGATTTTCATAGAAGAAATTCACATTTGACATTAACATTACATTTAACTGAGATTAATGGCTTTGTTTAATTAAAATGTTCATAATTTCACATTCTCTCTCTCGCTCTCTCTCTCTCTCTCTCTCTCTATATATATATATATATAAATTTTTTTTAAACAAAATGTTATTTTTGTTCTTGTGTCAGTGCCCTCAGCCTAAGTCCTGCCTGTGCGACAAGGGGGAGAGGGGTCCTCCTGGAAGCCCTGTGAGTATAGCCTATTTTTTGGATTCCCACATCCTAAAACAAAATCAACACACTCTCTCTCTGGTTCCCAGTGGTGAGTGCCAACATAAAGAAATTTTCACTTTGGAATCATGGAATCATACGCCGAAATGACACGTATTCGCAAATACATTTAGTCCTGATTGATTCTGATACACTGATAAGAAGGTAAGTGAGAGGGACCAGCATCACGTGCAGGGATGCAGAGAGAATGGGGGAGGTGGGGGTGGGGGTGGTGGGGGTGGGCGCGAGGATTTCCGCCCGCGTTTTACGCCGCTGTGTTCAGCTGGCCAAGTTCGAAAGTGGTTTACTCAGCCGTAGAAAGGCTCGCTAATCCCCAGACAGTGGTGTGTTATTCCCAGTGGCTGAGCATCTGGAAAACTCTCCCAGTCGGCTCTGGCTTCTTCCCTCCCTCATCACGTACGTTAGGGGGGAGGGGGGGGCCTCATCCCAGCAGGTGCATCTGGCCAGGGACCAAAGAGTAGGAAGTCCATCCCACAATGCAAGTGTAGCAGGGCAGACCGAGAACACCTACTGAAAGGCCGGTGGTGGGGGGGGTGGTCTGTGATTTCAAAATCAGCGCTTTTGGAGGGAGGAATGGGGCGTAGGGGAGCAAAGGTCAAGGGTGGGAAGATTAAACACACAGGTTGGTGTGAGCCTACTGCACGGAGGTGGAGGTGGATTATTGCGTGGGGGCCGAGGGTGTCCCAGACAGGTCATGCGGGGGGGAATGCGCGGCCTCACCTTTTGCTCGTACACGCATGGAAACAAAACTAACCAAAAAGCGAGGGGGGCGAGAATAATAATCTCACTTGCGCTGTATGCTTTTCCCCCTTTCCCCCCACCCTTCTCTTTCATCTCAAGGGCAAACAGGGCGAGCAGGGATCTGATGGAGGCCCGGGGCCGAAGGGACAGTGGGTAAGTCTCTTTTTATCATGATAATCCACCTGTTGATGCAAAAGTAATATGTAGTGGAGATGTGACAGTGCTGTTTCGCCTGCTGGCACCATCCGCAGGGGGAGCCAGGCATCAACGGACGGCAAGGAATGGAGGGCCTTCAGGTAATGAGCGCTCAAAGCGCATTGCAACCTTAGAGGTACAACGGTTTGTCACACTGGCAGCAGTTTGTACCAGATTGGTACTAAACGTCTACCGTTTTTGAACCGGTGAGTTACAAATTTGTCTCTAGAGGTCAAAATTACAAACCAGTTCCCAGGCCAAGGGTTAATGAGTGTGCCTTAGAGCGGTGTTCACCCTTTTTTCTGCCACGGCAAACTTTGATAATCCCACCGCACACTAATACTATCCTGTTATCCAATCATAACCTCACAAACATGTCTAACTGTGCTTATTATGATCTAAATACATTATTATGGCCGACTAATAGTACATACTTTCAGTGGGAAACTTGACCCCAGAGCTGCTATCCTGGCTGTATTTGATGAAATAGTCGAGCCTCGCAATTTTGATCTTGCAACACAACAGATCCTTTCCATTATCAATCGCTTGTAGCCCTAAAGGAACAATTCTATACTTTATTTTCTAAGAGTGAGGCTATTCATTCACCTGTTGGCATTGCAATTATGGTAATTATGTAGAATCAGATTGAAGTGACATCTCTTTTTTTTTTTCTGTAGGGTCGAACTGGCTCCAGAGGAGAAAAGGTAGGAAGATATTGTGGAAATGGGCCTTTAAAACCAACTTCTTAGGATAAATGCTGAAAAATATCAGACAAATGTTATTTTATAGTTCCACTTTTTCAACTGAGTTTTACTTTCTGGACTACTTTCAATTTTGCTGGGTTTCAGAAAGGTTTCAGGAGTTGAAATTAAACCATTTAATCAAGGCCAAAAAAACAGGTGGACTGCATGTAACGAAAAGTTTTGTTTTTATTTTGGGATTTTAATTTTAAAGGTCCCGTATATACTCCTTTTCAACAAGTTAATATGGGTCTCTGAGGTCCTCAAAACATGTCTTTGAACTTTTTTTGCTGGAAATACTGTACCACTCAGAATATGCATTCTAGCCATTCTAACATCCCTCTATACCCCTCCTGTACTCGGCCGGCTGTTTCTGTGTGTGTTGCTTTAATGCAAATGGGCTGGTTCTCCCCACGCACTACTACGGAGCTGTTTGTGGCTTGGCGGGGAGTGGGGCGGTAACACAGGGCTTTTTTTGTTTCATTCAGTTAGGAAATAAATACATCTACAATCAAAACACACCGTCCTTATTGGTTTTGTCTGAAGAAACGCGCAGCGGATCGTGCAGCGGAGCAGAGTGCAGCGGAGCAGAGTGCAGCGTGCAGTGCGCCGCCAACCTTTTTTTTCTTCCTTTTTCCAAAAGGTTCAAAATATGGGAGATTTACGGGAAAATATTTAAACGGGAGAGAAGGGTAAAATATGTGACAAAACATTTCCCTCTTCTCCAGTTTTGTCACGGACAGATGGCATTAATTCCTCTTTCTTTTGAACAGATTTGTGCTGGTCTGTGCAGCCAACGACAGAGCAGTTCCCATGCTTAGCTCTTAGCTTTGACATAATGCCAGTGTGTTTTGGCGCATGCGCGAAAAAAAGTGGCAAAGGAATTTCTCCAGTCGTGGGTGGAGAGGCTTGTTGAATCACATGTTTTCCGAAAATAGGGACCCCACATAAAACTAACTGCGTTGCCTTACTTCACAGTTTGTGTGCTATTACACCCATCAGAGACCCAAATCTATGTGCACAAGCACTGAAAAAAATGACTTTTATTTCAGTAAATCAAGTCAAAAACATTGATAAAAGAGATGAAAATAGAGAAGAATAAATAATCATAGTTTTCCTTCAGCCCCTTTTTAATCATAGTAGACCTGCCTTTTAATTTCTGCTTTCGTGAACAATAATAAGACACATTTAAGACACTTTCCCTGTTGCTGTGCTCAACGGTGATTGGCGATATTTATACTACGGTTGATTTGCTTCTCACTTTGTGTTCTAGGGGGAACGCGGTGAGTGTGGCACCTCCGGAGTGAAGGGAGAAGAAGTGGGTTTTCTTTGTTTCTTTATGTTTGTAAACTTCCGAATAAAAACTTCCTCTATAAACATGGCATAATATGTTGTACTCTAATACAGGGTCCGGACGGGCCCCCAGGTCCCCGGGGCCCCAGAGGGGAGCAGGTGAGGGAGTTTTCATGTTTCTAGGTCTTTGGTTTGTGAAAAGATAATATGGAAAAAATGTTACATCTCACAGATTCAAGGCTGTTTATCAGAATTCAATACTTTTATGGTGTTGACCAAATTGCCCTAACAGTATAGAGTATGGAAATATTCCTTTGCGTTCAATACCAAAGTTTGATGCCTGAGAGGTTCTCTTCAGTGCCAGTGAGGCAAAAAACAGAAACAGAAGGAAAAAAAACGTTTTAAACAATTTATAAGCTCTGGTGTTTCCATTATTAAAAAAAAAATGGCATTGTATAGGAACTGGTATCGAGGTCAAGGTAGATGTTGCTGCTGTTATCAAAATCTTTTTGAAGATACCCAGACCTAGTCCTATTCCAGTCAACCAACAAACGAAATTAATTGTTGGATGATCCGTCATACCTGAAAGAGCAAATAGTCGAATTTAAGTGTTTCTGTGTCGACCTTCATCCGCAATGAATGCACAGGAGTCTCGCACAGGAGTGTGAGGCCCGTCTCCTGCTCTGCACTTGTGGAATGCGATCGGTGGATTACACCTTATCCCCCTCCTAATGTAGCCCCTCTAAAGCGATGAACCCAGGCTTGCACTGTTTTTGTTCCAGCCACCGAAGGGACTTTGTCCCATAGGATTAGTGTTTTAGCACATGCTATCTACTCCCTCTCTCCTCCTTAAATGCTCACTGCCCCCCATCGGAGTTGGCAGGGCAGCAGTGAGCATTGAATATGTATGTCTGAGGTTTTTTTTCTTCTTTTTTTGTGGGTGGCTTCTCCGCCCTGGCACTTGTTCCTGTGAAAAGCACCATGTGGACCGTTTAAAAATGTGCTTTCCTATTTCAAAATAAAGAAATACATTTACGAAATAAACAAACTGCTCACTGGCCTGTGGACCCGTGTCCATTTCAGGGAGCGAGAGGAGCACCCGGTGACCAGGGCCCAGAGGGAACTGTTGGAACTAAAGTAAGACAAGCACTGGCTATAACCAACCAAACAAACAAACAAACTAACTAACTAACTAACTAACTAACTAACTAACTAACTAACTAACTAAATGAATAAATAAATAAATAAATAAATAAATAAATAAATAAATAAATAAATAAATAAATAAATAAGGAACTAACTAACTAACTAACGAACTAACGAACTAACTAACCTACTAGCGAAGACAAACAACACCATGCCCAGAAGCACAAACATAAGCGCGGGACATTTTGACAGTGTTCCTTTTCATCCAACAAAAAGGGGGACCGTGGACCGAGCGGCGCACCGGGACCCCCAGGCGATGCAGGCGTTGGCTTCCCGGGCCCTAAGGTGAATGTCGAGCAAACGCTATGCAGTTCTCGCGCTCCGGATCAGGTTGTTTCAGTACCTCATCGGTACGTCTGTAATCACAAAAAATGTCCACTGACACTGAGCATATTCCTCAGGGCGACAAAGGCAACCAAGGGAGGCCAGGTCCCACTGGGCCGATGGGCCGGGGCGAACCAGGACTGCTGGTGAGTGGGGGAACCTTCAGCAACCGCCGCAGATGGTTTGGCAGACGCTTTCATTTGATTTATACCTCAAAGTCCTCACGCCCCCCCAAAAAAAGAAAAAGTTGTCCTCAAGCTGCATCAAAAGAGTTCAATCATGGCTTGGTTGACTTTGTGTCTTTTATGCTCTGCCTTGACTGTCCAGGGTCCAGCTGGGCCGCCTGGGATCCAAGGATCCCAGGGATTCCCAGGGGAGGGTCTACCAGGGTCAAAGGTAAATTTGTGCCGAGCCAGTGGGATCGTTTTACACATAGAAACATGTTAGATGTCTCTAATGGAGATAAATTGATTATATAATATAAATTATGTTGATTATTCTATACATTTAAGTCATGGATTAGATATAGAAGCCCCCGTCAAGGCCACATATCGCCATGTAGTAGTCTTTGATAAGGCAATAGCAGTACATGTATTTATATATACGGTAAATATATACAGTATATAACTATATATATATATAAATATATACAGTATATATATTTTTTATTTATATATATATTTACGTAAATATATATATATATTTAGTATATATATATATATATATATATGGTATATATATATATTTATACAGTATATTAAACATTCTTCTGTGAGAATTGATATTTGGTCTTAAATGTGATCTTTTTTGTTTAACAGAAAACACATGCAACTCCCCCCTCCCCTCCCATGTTCTTTTCTTCAATAGGGAGACAGAGGTTATGAGGGTCCTAAGGGTAGCCGTGGGCCGCAAGGAGTGGGGATCAAAGGTGATAAGGTACGGTTAACCACTAGCTGGGTGGTTTACAAACAGAAGGTGTTAGGTGTTTGTTGGAAGGCAACCTGTCTGACCTCTTACTGCTGGCCCTCCAGGGCCACACTGGTGCCCCGGGTCTGCTGGGGCCAGTAGGGTTTCCAGGGGCAGGCATCCAGGGAGACAAGGCAAGTGTAATCAAAGAGCAAAGTTGCTATTACTGCCATTTTTTGAGTTTAGATTTTAATCTTTAATCTTTGAATTTTTTCTCCTACAGGGGGACCAGGGGCCGGCAGGGCCCTCTGGTCCGAGAGGCCCTCCGGGACATGGTATTATTGGGCCAAAGGTTGGTAGAGTGTTTGTTGTGAAGATTGAAGTCCAAATGGAATTGGTAATCTTGTCAATTCCAATGTAAATATTCCCAATGATATTCAAATTATTGTGACTACTTGTATAGTTTTTATATTTCTTACATGGTGAACTATCAACCCAATTACGCCTTTAGACATCTGGAAGTATAGATCAATCTGAATGGCTGATATTTGACCAATAAGATCATTAGCAGCCAAAGCGTCAATATACAGTAGGTGCCGCAACTTGGACTAAAATGACTACCCAGCTGACATAACATATACAGAACAAATGCTTTTTAATTTAAAATTCAAAGTTCATGGATTAAAAGTTGAATGTTGCCGACGTGCATTTCTTCCTCCAGGGAGATCAAGGTTTCTCCGGCGAGGCCGGACCACAGGGAGAGAGGGGAATTGGCGAGCCGGGCCCAAAGGTGAGAGACGCCATCTCAGGCTCGCTCAGCTTAAGTTCATCTCCATTTCCAAGAAACTCCACAGGGAACTCAAAATCCTTCGGGACATTGATCCATTGAATGAAAGTTGACAGCAAAATATCTTTTTGACTTTCTGTGACCGGCCCAGGGGGAGCTGGGACCCGCTGGCCCCTCCGGTATACCCGGCATTCCCGGTGAGGACGGGGCTGTTGGACCCAAGGTGAGCGAGGAGCCGGGGCTTCACAGCTCGCTCTGATTCACTGACTACTCCGGCTCGATTTGTTATTTCCTTTACAATATGTTTAATGCTCCACTGTTTTTATACCCAGGGTGAGATGGGATTACCCGGCTCTCGAGGCCCAGAGGGTGTGCCAGGGAGAGGAGTCGCCGGAGAGAAGGTGAGATAGCGGTGAGGCAGACATCGCCCCAAGTAGTCCACTCCGACCTCCTGTTTGCCTTTGTGCAAGTGTGACTACAAAGAAAAACATTGTCCCCAGTGATACCGGCACGGCACACTGTTTTTTTTGCCTCTGATTCAGTTGGTAAAGCTTAAGTAAATTTGACTTTTTCCTTCGAAGTGTCTAGCCACAGACAACACAACCAAAGGTAATAAGTAATACTGTACAACACCGCTGTGGTTTTTCAGGGGGACAGAGGCGACCGGGGGCTACGGGGACTGTCTGGGTCCCCGGGCCCGGTAGGACCCGCAGGAGCTAAGGTATGTTAAATATAGGCTTAACGCCCCCAAACATTCCCAGTTCTTGGCTATTAATGTAACTGGGAATGTGAGGGACAAGTACTGTCAAGGTCAGACCTGTGCTTGTTGTGTGGGGAGTGCAGCGCTGAGGTAAAATCCAAATGCCGGTGGAGAACTATTTTACGACAGGGAAAAGGTTTTAGTTGTACGGAGATGTAAGGCCTGGTTTATAGCTGCCGCAAGCGCGAGGGCGCGAGGGAGCGCGTGCCGCGAATGATGTCACCAGGGGGTGGCGCCACGGCGCGTGGGGAGCTACGTCTCACACCTCCCGAGTTTTTGCGAGGCCCTGGTTATGCCTTCGCGCAGACAGGGTACGTTTTTGGACGCCGCCCGTCTAGAGAGCGCAGGGCGTTTATAGTCGGCAGGTTCTCCGTTGACGTATACTCAGACACTCTGAAAAAATGGGAGGACCGCGAGGGGCCGTTCCCTGTAAATGCATTGGCAGCGATGGGAGATCGGCGTTTGGCTGTTTTAATTCTGATATTTTTCGACAACATTGATCCGCAGCACAAGTCAGATGAAATTCAAAGTCTACCAATTACTTTTTGATGCAGAGACAAAATAGAATATGCAAACGGCTCATTCAGCTTTGGGGGTTTTATTGTAAATGAACAGGGTCGTTGTAAAGTGCAGTTTACAATTTAAAGGGAACGTTTGTAATTGGTATTTATGTGCCGCTTCCTTTCAGAGAATCTTGCAATGAGGGAGAATAATTACACATTGTGACTCCGTTCAATAGTTCAGTAAAGAGCCCTCTGTAATAAAATGCAGAGCAGGACATAACTTCAATCCCCCTCTCATGTCTCTGCATGGAACGGGCCGACAGAGCAGCTCCTTTTCTCCTTTTCACCTTTTCTCCTTTTCTCCTTTTCTCCTTTTCTCCTTTTCTCCTGTTCAGCGCTTTTGTTGGTATACCTACCAGGAACAGCAAATCCTTCTCAACATAAACAAGCTCCAATGCGTGCAGCCATGATTGCTGTTTAGCGTTCTTAATGGTTGACTACTTCCTCCTGTTTCTTTGTTGATAATGGTTCAAATGAGCAACAGGGTTGAGGTTTGAGCACAGAATTAGCAAATAGACAGAATGTGGCTAACTAGCATTCATGCTAATGGGATAGCATGAATGCTAGTTAGTAAAGCTAATTTACCTAAAATGTATTTTAATGATTACTTTCAAGCTATAATTTTGGTAACACGGCACCTTGGGAGTGGCCTTCTCTGGTCATTATCAAGATATCAGTGAAAATACAGCATAAAGAATGAGAGAACGTACTTCTTCCAACGACCTTCCGAAAATTAATGATGCCACTTTATTCCGTTTCATAGGGGTGAATGTGTTCAGGTAACAGGGTTGAGTTAATAATATTCTGGGACCCAACTAAAATGGAAATTTGTCATAATCTACAATGAATAACTCACAAAAAATATGGTTTAAGCGGGAGATAAGAAATGGATTTATACAGTAATGCAAAAATAACACGATTTCTGAAGGATTTTAATGATTATATTTCAAGGTAACGTTTAGTTACAGTGGGTAGGGACAGGTGAACATGCTGTTTTCACAGTGTTGTTGGTGTTGTTTTAAGCTGTTTATCTGAAACTTGCATGTCGGTTGCTGTAAAGGAAACTTTACTTAAAGTCCCTGTAAAGTGAACTCAGTGATTTGTTTCAAACACATTATACATCTTAGAAAGTAATTGCTGAAAACAGGTGAAAAGACTTAACGATGTAATAATGAATTTTGGAGTTAAAGGCGAGGCAAGGAGACAAGACGGTCGGCCAGACGCACATTTTGTTTCACACATCTTGCATCCGAGACAAAGGCAAAGACAGTCATTTGGTTTTTTTCCTTTGGAACCAATCTCGTGTAGGAGACGGATGAGTTCTCCGGCTCACATAGTTAACATAGATCCCGACTGAGTAGGTTTCTCCACACTAACTCGGTTATGCATGATTTATTCAGGGCGAGCCTGGCAGCTTGGGAATGATGGGTCTACCTGGGTCTCCAGGGCGGGGCTTACCGGGCCCCAAGGTAATTAAAGCCACATTCATTATAGCAAAGGATGTGCCAGGATGCATGAGAGATAAATACGTAACTTGATTTTGAAATTTTTTGCATCACTAGTACAGAAAGACAGAAAAACTAGTGGCAATGCGATACATACATGTATGATACAGGCCACCATTTAGTCCGTCATGACCATGGGTTTCCTTTGTAACAGGGAGAGCTTGGCCCAACGGGCCCCGGCGGACCCGTCGGAGAGCCCGGCGTCGGAATCACTGGGCCTAAGGTAATGCGAACACGAGCGAGACGGAGGTACCGTTAAAGATAAAACTACTCAACGACTGCCCGAGCTGATTGGGTGTGTGTCTTCATCCAGGGTGAAAGGGGAAACCTCGGACCTGTCGGGCCGGCGGGGTTAAAGGGAGAAGGCCACCCGGGAGCCCAGGTGAGAAAGGGAGAGAGGGATAACCAAAAGATGATGAGATGAGATACAAGTGCATGTCAAATCTCAAAAGTGTAACAAAAATCTTTCATTTAAATGTTTCACCTGGATGGTAGGGGCTGCCAGGGTTGCCAGGGCAACCCGGAGATATAGGACCTGAAGGCAGAGGAGTGCCAGGGCCCAAGGTTAGCCCCCAACTTTGTGAATTGTGTGTGCGTGTGTGTGTGTGTGTGTGTGTGAGCCAAAGAGGAAAAGCGGGCTATGGTCTAAGATGTGAGTTTTTGTGTGTGAATTAATTTGTACTGTGTCAATTCAGGGTGTCAGAGGTCCCCCCGGGGTCCCGGGACCAGCTGGTCCTCCTGGAATTGGACTTTTCGGCATGAAAGTAAGTGTGTGTGCATATGTGTTTGATAACAGAACCTCTTATCTCACTATCACAGCACGACTTGACGTGACCTGTGTGTTTTTCAGGGCTCCGTTGGTCAACCTGGCCCCAACGGCCTGCCAGGGCCACCAGGAGAAGGAATCCAGGGGCCAAAGGTATTTTAATAGGTGATCGGCTTCATGGTCTCATTGAAGAAACTTTTGCCTTTGTGCAAATATAGTTATCCCAATTTTGTAATAGATGAATGAACTCTGTGATAGGAATTTTTTTGTTTCAATGAATTATAGGGAGAGGCGGGATTTCAGGGAATGATGGGCCCTCGTGGGCCACCAGGAGACGGACATCCAGGAGAAAAGGTCGGAGAGCAAAAAAATGAAAATGCATTGTCTCACATCGGTTTGACGTTGATGATCCCCGTTAGCTGATGTGTGTTTGTTCTAAATACACGCTCTCACACATGCGCAGGGAGATCGGGGCATTCCTGGGGACCGCGGAAGGAGGGGAGACAAGGGAGACTTTGGAGAACCTGGATCTGTTGGACCAATGGTAAGCACAGACATTGTGCAACCAACAATGCAGTCTAAAGTGGTAAAAGATGCTTTGTGTCCTAAATCTGAGTGTTACCCTGCAGGGTAAGCTTGGTGAAAAAGGGGACCCCGGGCTGACGGTGAGTAGTGGGATAGGCTACAAGTAGCACGATTTGATCTCCACAGTGAAACCTCGTCTAATTCTCCCGTCTTCCATCCGTAGAGAGACGAAGTCATCAAAATAATAAGGGAAATTTGTGGTAAGTTACTGTTGCCGTTCCACCTGCACCACCCACCCGAGTGGCGTTTCCAGGGCCCTCCGACACAGAGACACAGGCAATGGGGTTGAAAAGTACCAGTTTTATTGTAGAGAGTGGGCAAGGTGGAACAAGCCCATTGATTGCTCTAACGAGCAGCCGGCGTACAGCCACCCTGGCCCTGGGCCCAATTACAGTGGTACCTCGACTTACGACTGCATCTACTTACGACTAATCCAAAATATGAGTAGCGATAGTCGCGGAAATTTGTATCGACTTGCAACCGACTGCTCCAAGATACGACCATGGAAATTTGCGGTTGGCGTGTCAGCGGCCAGTCAGCAGTCAGTCAGCAGGCGACCTTCATCGCGTGTGCACGTAGTTCGTGGCTTATCAATATTTTTTTCATATTTACTGTGTTTGTGCTGTGTATTTTGTTTATTTTCACACTTCATGATTTCATAACTTATATGGGAAAAATCAGTTCGACATACGACTGTTTTAATATACGACCGTTCTTATAGAACGAATTACAGTCGTAAGTCGAGGTACCACTGTACCTAGACCCAAGACAGGTGTGGCTGCTTAAACCATACCGTCCCCACACCACAGTTACTCAACCCAATCCCTGTTTCCTCCCAAACAAGCAATCGCCTTGGACCATAATCTAACCGCAACATAGCCAAACAACACCAAAACTCTCACTTCTCAAATCACCTTTCCTTTCATATCTGTAATGCTCATCTGTAAATAAAAAAATAAATATGTATATACACGACACATACATGTTAATGGATATTTAATTCATTCATCAATACGATCTACAGTGTACACACTCATATTCATTTGTATAGCAATGGTTCATATTTATCTATTCATCTCTACATATTTAGCACTCTGAGCCAATTAGATTATTAAATTGGCTACCGTGATTCACCCCCACCCCCCTGTGAAAAAGGCTGTCAACAGCTTGATGTAGTTTTCGCACTCTATCTTGTATGCATATTTTTGGAATTAAATTTTTATTCTGCATAGATCTGTTGACGTTGGTCTGCATGGCTGTATATTTCAATGCATCCACCTCACCAGGTCAAATTGCCAAATTATTGATACTGACATTGATTCTGATTTTATAGCAAAATGTTGTGGGAGATCTCTAATCTGCACTAATTTTGTGGACTCCTTTCTTGTTCTTGCAGGCTGCGGCCTGAAGTGCAGGGAGAGCCCCCTGGAGCTAGTGTTTGTCATCGACAGCTCGGAGAGCGTGGGGCCGGACAACTTCGAGGTGGTCAAGGACTTTGTGGAAGCGCTCATTGACCGCTTGCCGGTGAGCCGTGAGGCCAGTCGCATCGGCGTGGTACTCTACAGCCACATGGACATGGTGGTGGTCAGCCTGTCTGAGCAGTCCAGCCAGGAGGACATCAAGGCGGCTGTCAGGAGGATGCCCTACCTGGGAGAGGGCACCTTCACAGGCAGCGCCATTCACCGCGCCGTCCAGCTATTCCGAGCCTCCCGGCCTGATGTGCGGAAGGTGGCCGTGGTGTTGACGGATGGCCAGGCCGACGAGCGGGACAGTGTGCAGCCGGAGGGTGCAGCCGCCGAGGCACAGGCGTCCGGAATCGAGGTGTTTGTTATAGGCGTGGTGAGCCACACGGATCCTCTGTATACGGAGTTTCGGGCGGAGATGAAAGCCATCGCCTCTGACCCTGACGAGGAACACGTCTACCTTATTGATGACTTCATGACACTCCCCAGTAAGCAAACACTCCCTTGGAAATGTAATCCACATTTCGCACAGCCATTTACCTACTCTTGCTAATATATTTTTCTGTTCAAATCTGATCAGTCTTACTATCTTACTGTATTCATTTCTTATTCTGTCCATTTATTTACACTTTTGGGCACAGCTCTGGAGAGCAGGCTGCTTAGCCGGATATGCGAGCATGATGATGGCACGCTGTTCATTCCGCAATCCTTCCTTCCACCTCTGGCTGTGCCCACTAATGACATTCACCTGGAGTCTCCAGACAAGGGCACTTCACCTGATTCACCAGAGTACACACAGGTAAGTAACAGTAGCCTACGTCCGTACGTGGTGCCTCAAAGTGTATTTTGGCTAAGACCAAAGACGGGGTTGTAGAAAACACTCAAGTTTATCGTGGAGAGGGGACTTGATAGAACAACCCCCGGAGCAGATGGACACAGGTCATGACAGGGCTCCTCTCTCTAAGTGTGTGGGGATGGGGGTTTTACCTTTTGCTCGTGAGACCAACCAACGAGCGACAGGTATGTAGCCACTCTTATCCTGTGCCCAATTAAATAGATCCAGGTCGGGTATGGCTGGTCAAACCCCACCATCCCCATACCACAACCCCTTTTTTTACATCACCCCCCCCAACAGAGCAGAACAGAAAATTGTTATCGTTCAATACAGATAAAACAGTGGGGCATATGGGGTCCTTTATATACTTGGTATACTTGGTTTTGGCGGCGGCAGGAGATTAGGGCTCTGTCATCGACAATACGAGCTGCCGGAACTAGGTGCTACAGTAGCTTCATTAATTAACAGAATTCTCTCACATTTCTCTGCCCGCATTTCATAGATCACAGCCACTGCTTCCACTCCGCTATCCCCAAAATTAATGGGCTTTGATGAGAGCCTAGAGGAAATCAGCCAGCCTGCAGCAATCTATGAGCAGCCCTTCAATGTGCCACCTGAAGATGCGGTTACCCTTCCTGGCTGGGCGGGAAACCAACAGCAGCGCCCTCACATGGTTTCTGTGGCAGGGTCACAGACGCCAATGAACCGGCTGTATGTCCCACAGACATCACAGGTTGCCTCATCGACTCCCACACCCCTGCCTGAGGTCTTTGTGTCAGGTATAGCACACAAAACTCTTGATGACGTGGGGAAATATGTTGTGTACCGCTAACTGATGCAGGTGAATGCTGCATTATGTATAATTATTATTATAATAAGTTATTTTAAGTTACATCTACGTGGAAAAATATATGTCTATATAGTTGTCCCATCTGTTTGTTTTCTTGCATTGGATAGAACTACTATGCAAGTGTACGGGACTTGTGATAGTAATCTCTCCCTCCACTTCAACTGGGAGGCCATTCTCAGCTCCTTTAAAGACAGCCACTAATACTTCCAGCTTCATTTTGCCCTTTCAGATTCCACGTGTCGTCAGCCCCTGGACCCGGGTCCCTGCCGCCAATACGTGGTGAGGTGGTATTACGACCGAGAGGCGAACGCATGCGGCCAGTTCTGGTACGGGGGTTGCCAGGGCAATGCAAACAACTTTGACAACGAAGACAGCTGCAGGAATGCCTGCGTGTACACGTAACACCCATCGCTGCGGGCGGAAGAGGCGTGTGCGAAGCCAGCACGCTCCCACTGTTGTCACCGTGGATGCGAATGGATGCCCCCTGAGGGATACAGGGTCCGTCGTTTACCGTTGGACCAAGGATCGGGCAGAAGTCGCTTCTGTCACACTCCATAGACGACAATGGGGAGCAAGGGACTGGAGGGCAGCAGAGGACCTCTGGGCAGTCTCTACTATCCTTGTTATGTATTTAAACCCATGGACGGCCACACCGGCAATAAATGCTCCAGCCATAGCCATAAGTTTCACAAATCAATAACATCAGGATTTGATGAATCAGGATAAAAACAAACAAAAAAATAAAGGGTTGGCATTTGTTTTTTAATGGTCTACTTAATGTGATTACTGTGAATTCAACAGTTTTGAATAGTATTGTTTCATGTTTAGTTTCATATCACGTCAACTTAGTCGCCTTTTTCTGAACAAGTTCTTTCTCGAGCCCTTGCTTTTTCAATATAGTTTAACAGAAACATTAACCCTCATTATGTAGATTGACTGTATAATGTATTAATTGTCTAACACAGAAAAAGCCATGGAAGGAATTGTAAAGTCAAACATGTAGAGTATAAAAAAAGAAATGAATGTATTTCAATAAATAACATGCAGAAATGCATTGCTCATTTTTTCTAACCTTAATAGATTGTATTCACAATTACTGTGAATATAACACTTGTAACCAAGTGCTAAAGTATGGCCTCTCTGAGACATGAGCTAATAGCAAAGTAAATATCTTATTCGAGGGGATTATAAACATTGGTCTCATTTCAGCATTCTGTGTGTTTATTGACTTACTGACTTACTGTAATGCATCAGCACCCCTTTCCACAAAACATCTTAGAGTCTAAAAGTTGCTCCCAACTTGCTGATTTAGGAGATACTCTTAAAAATAATGGCCGTTTCAGTCCTAATTTTAGGACTGCTACATTTTTGGTCTGAGAGTTTTTCACAAAGTGTTTTTGTACTAAAACCAGCTCTTGAATCTGAAAAGTTAGGGGTAGTCGGGAGGACTCCTAAATCACTAAGACCAAATCACAAACAATCCGAAAACGGCTGCTGCCGGCATTCCGCCTCGTAATTGCATCAACATTTAAGAGGCATTTAATGATACTGACCTTTTAAAAATGGGTATCTCCGTAATCATGAGGGTATTGTGATAATAGTAGAGCTAGTCAGGGATGCAGTCACTTCACCAACAAACCAAAACAACCCCATAACATCAGAGATCAAAGTTTTGACAACTCTACAAACAGGAAACATGCAGTGATGCAGCACAGGCCAACTGGGTGTATCTCAGTCATCTGTCAGTAGAGATACAGCCATGGAAGACTGATGAACATATACTTGACTAGTCAGTATATTATTCTTGGTTTCATGTGTAATGAGTGACAAGCCTACATCTTTATTTTAAAATCTTCATTTGAATATGGCAACATGATACCTCTTTCTACGGTGTTTCTATAATGAAATCAAGGACAGAGACCCATCCCCTGTCAGCCAATCACTGTTGGCATAGTAAGTTTGTTCATGAAACATGACATCATCCATAGCAACGAGGTTAACCCCGCCCTTTCGCGTAGCTTAAAATTTCTCCCATTCCTGAGTAAAAGTCGGTCTCAGCAGCTTTGTGAATAGGTTTTAAGAGGAAACCTTTAACTACAAACTTTTACTGCTATTTGCGAGACCCCCTAGTGGTGAAATAAAGTATTTTGTGAATACGGACACAGATCCTTATTTTTCCACAGCTTATGTTAACACATCAAAGGAGTTGTTTTCAATATAATTTGTAGTTGCATATTAAAGGATAGGTTTGCTATTTTTCTTTATTAAAATGTTGGGTCCCATGATTTGCCCCTCGGTGAATCAGCTCTTTTGGCGACATCCGCATTTATGTAAGAGACTGGAAGCAGGAAGCTGTGAAACGACACTATAAAATCTGAACAGAAACCGGGTGAGAGAAAGACAAATTAAGCAAATAACCACATTTGACAAAGAGGTTTCCGCATTTATGGAGCAATAATATTGCTCCATTAATGTGGAAACGTCTTTGGAATTGGAGTTTATGTTATAAACTACAATTAAGTTTATATGTTAAATGACCCATTGCTTGTGCATAATTAATTCGGCGGCATCGTCCAGGTGGTGCTGGTGGATGTACTGAAAAGCCCTGATGGTCTTCCAGTAGAGCTGGTCCCCCCCCTTGCTCACGTTCAGCCCCACCGTGGGAAAGTCCGATTCAGAAGCTCATGTACAGCACCTTGTTGCAGCGATGGCCCACATGGCCTTGATGTTTTTGGTTTTGGACTCCAGGTTCTTAGGTGCTGTCACGATCCAGCACAAGAGCTGTGTCGTCTGGGAGAGGTTTGCGGCCACCTCTCAGTCCATACCTGCAATCATTCATTCATTCATTCATTACGACGGTATTTATAAGACTACACATATTATATACATTTTAACCAATTGTGAACCATGCCAGAATGCGGCAGTGCCACCAAAAGCTCCACAGTGCCACACCACCACATCGTCCAACCAACCTAAAGAAAGTAATCAGAGCCTAACCTTTGTGGATATGCCGTGGAGCTTGTCTGTTTACGAAATCAGTGGCCTGTTTTGACACTGTTCCACTGGAAATCAACTCCCGGTAGATAGTTACATTTACCTTTTAGCATCACAAAAAAAGTTTCATTATAATTACTTGCAATGAGTAATTGGGGACAGCCGTATGGACATACGGCAGGTATTAACTAACTGTAAACTTTAGTAATACCACTAGGTTTTTCTGCTTTTTAGAATGGGTTTAATTAAAAATGGCCGTGGCTCCTTTAAAAAGTAAAAGTCCCCTACTACATTCAGTAAATGATAACACAATGTGAGAGCTGGAGTATTCAAATTAAGGTTTGTCATGGAGCAGGTGCCTTATGAAGGTTTTTGGAAAGCGCCCTCCCAATTGTTGAAATGCGCTGAGGAACAAGTCAGATTGGGTTCCTACCTGCAACCTATGTAATTATATAGGGGGTAAAACCTAACTCAGAATAACACCCAGGCTTCTTACATCTGATTTAATCCAGGAATTCAGTTTTCCAAACCTTGCAGAGAGTTCCTCCCTGTTGGCTTTGGGGTCGACCAAAAGGATTTCTGTCTTGTCTTCATTTCGTTAAAAAAAACAAAAAAACTTTGTACTCATTCAATAACTGATAGCAAATAGACAAGTAGTGAGGGCGCTTATAGCATCTGTAAGATTTGGCTCTACATAGCTTTGTGTCATCAGCTTTGTGATGGAAATTGACATATTCACCAAATGTACATTTAGTTACAGCCACATTACATATTCCTAGTTCACATAGCACGGACATCCTGATAGGTTTGATTGTTTCATTGTTCACATAGCACAGACATCCTGATAGGTGTGATTGTTTCATTGTCGTCGTACGTCCCGTATGAAATATGGCAGAACCTCCACCCTCCTGGTGCAGACCTACTACTCCTTCTCCTACAGTTACAGTAGTGGACACTGATGGAAGTCCATTGCACACAAGCCAGCCAGAGACGATTGATGAATAAATATGGCATTACAGTTTGATAGGGAAGCAGTGTTCCCAATATCTGACTGGCTGTACCTCAAAGTCTACACAGACAGCAAATATTCTGCAGGTGTCCATGCCAAGTAAAAAACAAACAAAAGATGCGATGACATTTAGATTTGTAAATATATTTTCTACAGCATTAGCATATACCATTTTTAGTTACAACCACATGGCAAGGTCCCAGTTTAAATAGCACAAAAATCCTGATAGGTTTGTTTTTCTCATCATCATACATTCCATATGAAAACACCTTTCTCAAGTAGCTCTGTGGGTGAGACTAATTATCACATTTGTTTTTTGAGATCAGTTACTTCTCTTTGTTAGTAGTGCGAAGAATGAGCAGTGCAAATACGAACGATCCTCTTCTGTTAGAAACTTGCATGGGCCACGTTTCTTCATATCAAGGGGTCTTTGGAAATTAGCCCCACACAAACACATAGAAACCTCATCGGGGCAGTTACTTTCAGCTCCTTGAAGGAAGCCACAAGTCAATAAAAAAAATGTATTAATTGTCAAACATGGCAAAAGCAAATACATTTCAAATAAAAAAATATATATACATAATTGCTTCAACGCAAATTGGCCACAGTGATGAGACGGCTCTGAACCTGTCAATCTCGCACAACAGTGTATTTGAGCATGAAAGTCCCACTGTTCGAAATGTGTTTTTTGTGCTGAAACCAGAAACTGTGTTACCTCGACTCAAGGGTTCTATTTCTTTGAGTGTGGTTACCAGGATTGTACCTGTAGTGGTACCCGTATGGTCGTAGATGGTGTGTAAAGTACTGCAACGTGTACATTCCAACTGGGTTAATGTAGTGAAATGACACTATAAAATCTGAACAGCAACCTGGACCCTGCAGAGAGAAGGATCAATTTAGCAAACAACTCTTGACGAAGATATTTATATTTAAGGACCAATATAAACTACAATCAAAGGTACAGGAGACCCAGTCGTAAATCATGACAGACAGACAGGCAAGGCTCCAAAATCAAACTTTTTTGATTCAAGTGCAGATGCTGGGTTCCAAGGGGCATTCCCTCAATATGCAAATCAGCTCTAGAAATCCCAAAATACGAAGCAGCACGTTATGTTTGCTAGGTTGCGATAGAGCCACTTGTTAGCCACTTGTTAGCCACTTGTTAACCGGTGGCGCAAATAGTGGTCGAATCTCATAGCCAAACATTGGTTGAGCAAGAGGAGCTGCCTGAAGAGGAGCTAAAAAAACATGTAGAACAAGCCCTGTTCTACAGAATTCATAACAATGTTTGATTAACAGTTTTTTTGTTAAACCGGTTAAACCAGTCCTGTTCATCTCAAGTTTGCCGCAGGTCTGATAAAGAATTCACTTCTTAATTATGCATTAAAGGCAATAACCGGAAAGTAGTAGTACTCGAAATTTATAATTCATATAATGTATATTCATGTCATTGCAGATTTAGGATTTTTAATCCCCTTTACCCTTATGTTCTATGTTGAATTAATAATCATATGGATGTGACCAATAAAATACTTTGTGTGGCTCAGATACCAAATCAAATAGTTCACGCACCTCTGTTGGTGTGTAGTAGTCATAAATCAGAAACCAGGGTCTTGGCCTGGAGGGCTGCCTGACCAGGTGGTTCTCTGGTGGGAAGGCATGAAACGTTTCTCTCCCCATGTGGTCTCTGCTGTCCACTGCCTCCACCTTCATGGCCTCCATGCACAACCCCAATGCCATATCTTCAATGTCAGAGACATGAGTACACTTGCCACTTGCAAAAGCCCCGACAAATCTCCTTACTGCCTCCTTGCTCAGGACATAGCCCGCCCCGCCACTCATGTAGCCCTGGTGCATGAAGGGGCTAAACCTTCGGCCCAGGTAGAAGGGCCTCTCCGTGTTGTAGCGGGACAGGGTGTGTCGCAGATTCTCCACCACAACAAATGTGTCATCGTCTGCTTTCAGGAACCAGTCGGCGTCGTCCAGGTGGTGCTGGTGGATGTACTGAAAAGCCCTGATGGTCTTCCAGTAGAGCTGGTCCCTCCCCTCACTCACGTTCAGCCCCACCGTGGGAAAGTCTGTCTCCACAGAGCTCATGTACAGCACCTTGTTGCAGTGCTTGGCCCATGTGGCCTTGACATGTTTGGTTCTGGACTCCAGATTCTTAGGACCTGTCATGATCCAGCACAAGACCCGTGTTGTCTGGGAGAGATTAGCAGCCACCTCTCGGTCCATACCTGAAATCATTCATTATAAAAGTACACATATACATGTTTAACCAATTGTGAATCATTGCAAAATGTCGGTAGTATTACCAAAACTCCAGTGCCACACCACCATATCGTCCAACCAACCTATAGATAGTAATCAGAGCCTTACCTCTGTGGATATGCTGTGAAACGTGTCCGTTTACTTCTACACCACTGGCCTTGTGCTTTAAGACAGGAATCTGGCCAGATTGAAAGAAGACGAAGGTGGTGAGAAAGCCCATCAGGAGCCCCATGGCAAATATCAAATAAGACTTACTGTAAGTCATATCTCTACCGATTTCAAACCTGGGGAAAACAAACAATATCACAGTCACGGATGCATGGGGTAAAAAAATAATTAGACAAAGACAGACAGATGCCCCTTCATTGTCCCTTTAGAAAATTGAAATTGACAGACAGATACATTCAGGTTAATAGCCAAAGCAGGAGTTATGTTTTGACACACTGTTCCACTGGCAATCACCTCGCGGCAGATAGTTTGATTTAGCTTTAAGCATTCATCAATTCACTAGTCAATAATTATTGGTAAATTTAAAATGACCTCACCTCCTTTAAAAAAAAAAAAAAAGTATTTTCTCCTGACTCCATGCGGTACTTGTAGTAAATTAAGGTTGGTCACGGTGTAGGTACCTTATGAATGTTTTTTGAAAGGGACGCACCCACAGCTGGGAAGGAGGGGAACAAGTCCTACCTGTTACCTCCATAAACTCTGACGCAGATGTTTTGAGTGACTTACTTTAAAGTAACTGCAGCAATAAATTCTTGAAATCAGCAATGAAATTTTCCTGGTCAAGAAAGTCTTGACTTTTTTGAGCAGAAAATAATTTTATGAATTTATTGTTAATGTTGACTGTGAATAATGAGCTAATCCTACTTGATACACCCTTTCATACCCTATTGATCAAAGTTATTAAAGACAAGCTCTCTTGTTTTGTGTTGAATATCACTTCTTATAATTTTGTTTCCTGCAGCTCTTTATACACTTTTGTACAATAAAGTTACATTACAATGTCCCCATTCAGTTTGAATGTTGCAAAAAGAAAGGACACTTGACTCTTACATGATACCAATTTTGACATTTGCATGAAAGAGATTGACCCTATTAAGTAAAGTAAACCACTTTCTGTAATCTAACGGGGCAAAAATGCCTCGTATTTGAGAATCCATCTCTGACTGACAGCTATACAGAGTCACCCAAATCCCATCCATTTCTGCTCCGCACTCCTACCTATCTACCCACCTAGTGGGAGTGCCCATCGGCGGCACATACTTACTACATACTACATAGTTGTTTACAGCAGTGTTATAATCGGAATGATATATATATATATACACTACTCACAAAAAGTTAGGGATATTCGGCTTTTGGGTGAAATTTCAGGATGAACCTAAAATGCACTATAACCTTTACAGGTGAACTTCATTTGACCTTCTCTAAACTTTTGAATGCACATGTCCAACTGTTCAATGTTTCAGTACTTTTTGCACAACTTGCTGTTCTCTCACAAGGAGCTGAACGGCAAAAAACAGGTGTTTGATCCATGAATCGACCAATACATTTCCTGGTTCAATTAGAATTGGTATTAAAACAGTCCTCTTCATCATGCTGTTCACATTTTGACATCATGAGACCAAGACGACACCTAATAATTGATCAACAGTACCTCGCCATTGTGAGGCTTCAAACAGGATGTTCTCAGAGGGAAGTGGCCACTGAGCTTAGAGTGTCACAGAGTGTCATCAGCAGGTTGCAACAGAGACACTGGAAGAGTCACAGAAAGGCATAGAAGTGGACGTCCTTTGGCCACATCCCACACTGATGACCTCTTCATTGTGAACAGTGCCCTGCGGAACCGGATGATGATGCCACTCAACTCCAGGCACATTTAAGGGAGGTGAGAGGCACCCAAGTGTCATGTCAGACCATTCGAAACCGTTTACATCAGCGTGGTCTGCGTGCTAGACGACCTTTAAGGGTACCTGACCACACCACCAGGCACAGGCATCATCGTCTTACACGGGCCAGGGAGCATTTACGCTGGACAAGGGACCAGTGGCCTCAGTGCTGTTCTCTGATGAAAGTCGATTCACGTTGAGCAGAAATTTCATGAACAATAGTATATCATAAGAATCATAATAATAATTATGATAATAATAATAATAACAATCATAATAATAATAATAATATAAATACAAATTATTATTATTATTATTATTATTGTTATTAATAATAATATTATTCTTCTTATATTATGACACAAAGATAATAATAATAATAATAATAT
The DNA here is from genome assembly GCF_960531495.2 of Zeus faber. Lineage (NCBI taxonomy): Eukaryota > Metazoa > Chordata > Actinopteri > Zeiformes > Zeidae > Zeus > Zeus faber. Next base: position 31,738,014 of record NC_137193.1, read on the forward strand.
AATAATAATTATATCATTATCATTATTATTATTATTATTATAGCCATTTTTAAAAACATCGATCAACAATCACACAAAGAATTGTCACCAATATTTTTTGACAATATTGTATACAATTTTTGTTGTTGCTTTCTTAAAATCTAGTCAACTAAGTAGGAGGTTAGATTTATAGGTTAGCATATCTTGAATATTTTTCACATTAACACATCTGTTCTCCCTTCTTACTGAACAATCTGGTTTGAGTGGCCTGTAATACAATTATATATTATAACTCTATCTATAACTCTGTTAAATGAGCCCTGAACCCAACCCAGAGTATCATTCATTTTCTGCCCTTCATTTTGAATTGTATTTTCATATTCATTTAAAGTTGTTTGTTTTTTACTTATTTATGTTTCCGTCATTTATTTTCTGCGTCATGAGAATAGTTATTCCCTGATGTTGTTTCCGTTTTGTATTATGTGTATCTGTGTGGAGAGGGGGTTGGGGGGGGGGGGGTGCTGCGTGGGTGGATGGGTGGTTGGGTAGAGGTTTAAAAAAAGGGATGAATGGTGACTTGTACTAATTTAAACTTGAACTGGCATTACTTCGCTAAAAATGGTTGGCGGGAAAAGTAGATCACTTCTATTCATTTGTATTAATTGTTGTTTTTTTTTAATATAATGCGTATACAGTATGTATACGGTATATAATGATGTACCATAGTGACTAATAACTGGGGCGGGAGGGTGGATGGTTTTTCTTTAGTTTGCTCTTCAGTTCGTTTGTTTATACCACCTAGCAGGGGTAGTATAAGGACCACTGCTAGGGGGCAGTTGGAGTTTGCATGTTCTCCCCGTGCTCACATGGGGTTTCCTCCACCTCACGTCAGTAAGGACACCCCCCCAAAAAAAACATGCACCCATCATCGTCTGACCAGCGATGGACACTCGTCACCAGACCCCCGGGCGCGTCCACGTATGCTGCCCACTGCTCCTGGCTGTGCCCCCGGAGGAAGCACAAGCCAAGGATGGGTTAAATGCAGAGGATCCATTTCACCGGCCACCATCAAAAAGCATGTGCATGTGTGTGTGTGTGTGTGTGTGTGTGTGCAAGCATGTGTTGTAGTGTGGTGTGTTGCGTGACAAATAAAGACTGTTTCTTCTTCTTTCTTCAGTATAGGGACCACTGCTAGGGGGCAGTATAGGGACCACTGCTAGGGGGCAGTATAGGGAAACACGCCGCTTTAACTCAAGCAGGATCCCTTCCGGTATAAACAAGGACATGTGTTGAATAACTGGCATTGTCGAAGGTTTGTCTCGATCGTCTTGTGTCCGGCGTCCCCGGGGCGCCCTGTCGTCGGGCGTCCCATAATGTGACGAGTTAACCTCGACACCCTTGTTTCGGAGCGTTTCCACATCAAAAAACAAAACAAAACGACGGCTGCTTCCGCGGTTTTTGACGGGAGTCGCTCATCGGGGGGCACATCGGCTCAATAACTTGTCGCCTAACCGACATGGCGACCCCCGCCCACGTCTCCCGAGTGCGTTCGCTGTACAAGAGGATCCTTCTGCTGCATCGGTTCCTGCCGATAGATCTCAGAGCTCTCGGCGACCAGTATGTGAAGGACGAGTTCAGGAGACACAAAGTTGTGTCGGCACAAGAGGCGAGTCGCTTTGTGGCCGAGTGGGAGGTGAGGCATTTCACTACACTGCTGCGTGGTGCGATCCTATTCTACTCTATTCTACTCTATTCTACTCTATTCTACTCTACTCTATTCTACTCTAACTACGCTCGTTCAAACGATCATAATGAAGTCCCTTCATGGCTGCTCGCGTTTCACGCCAGAGGTTTGTGGGTGACGTGGGAGGACGTCGTGGATGCGGGTACCGCTTCCTTGCCACAGGATGCCACTGTTTCACTGGAAACCTGTCTACAACGCTTTTGAATGAGCCTTTAATCCACGTATGAGGGGCTGGCCGTTTTTCTGTTCTGTTTAGGTGAGGTTACAGTTAGCTTTTAGGTTTGTTTTATATATTCCAAGTTCTCCATTTTCCTTTTTCATATCCTTTTTTTTTTTTTATTATTGTATTGATTTATTGCTTTACTATTTTGCCAGTTGTGTTGATGTGAGCTGCTGGGACGTTGCAATTTCCCATCGAGGATGGATAAAGTACCTATCTATCTCTTTTGGTTGTCTTGATATTTCAGGTTGCATTACAGTGAAGCAATACAGTAATCCATTTTTTTCCCTAGCTGTTCTGATCAATGCCTCGACCATTTGGGTTATGATATCCACATTACTCATAATTATCGTCCAGCCCAACATTCATTTCTCTTGTATCAGAATATGTCTATTTATGTATTCAGCCAGGTACATCTACATATACGAGGAATTTCTTTGAGATTTGGTGCGTTTACGACGGACAAATAGCATTAAGCAATAAGTTATTTAATAATGAAAATACACACACACACACACACACATACAAATAGCCCAAAAAAACAGAAAATAGTCAGATATATAAAAATATACAAAATGCAATATTATGCACAGGATAAATGATTGTTTTGGGTATATAGGGTATAAATTAGAAATGGGAATTATTACTATGTACAGTGCAAACCTCTTACAGTGATCGCGTTAAATTAGCAAATAGTGGAAAGTAAATACATTAAAAATAAAAACACAGTTTTTATTTTTTTGAAGAAACGGGGACGTGCAGCACAGCGGAGACCGCTCCCTCTCCATTACGCATTTATGCCACTGCTCCACATCTGCCTGTTTACGAATTATCAGTCTTAAATACATTTTTAACTTAAAATAATTGTCAACAAGAATTGTTGATAGGATTTAAAGTGTTGAATGAAAATCTAAAATTGTAAGCAAATCCGTAGGGGTATAGCACCGGCAAGCCCTGGCGTAGCGCCGCCACTGCAGACGGGTGTAAGGCGAAGGAGTACTTTAATGTAAAGTAAAAATAATTTCCATATGTTGTCATGTATAAAAAGAAACCAAATGAACACTGTTAGCAGACTACTTGATTATTTAAGCAGCATTTGTATAGGAATGATTCTAGGAATGATCCATAAGCGGTTGATCACTGTAACCATGATCCTTATATGCAATTTTCACTGTACTTTGTAATGTATACCGTTACAGGGGAAAATTGTGTTCACTTTAAACTCTTCATCCATCCCTGTGGGGAAACTTTGTGCATTTTAACCATAACTGTTTGACCCCCAGGGACCGGCTCCAACTGCAGTGTCTATGCCTTGGAGTGTGTTATTGTGTTTTATTGACCTATGTTGTTCTCATTATAGAATGGATCATATTTTCTAGAATCACGAGTAGACAGGTTGGCAACATCTACAAACAGCAGTCAGTCTGCTTTTAAAATATCTGTTGATCACAATTGGTGATAGAGAGTTGTCCATTTACACAAGTAAAGATTCTAATTGTAACAATTTTGCAACTGGAATGGGAGGTCTGAAACCTTGAGCCACGGAGTGCAGTTCATCAGTAAATTTGCTGCATCTCATCTTGTTTGAAATAAACTGAACCATCGTGTGTGTGTGTGTGTGTCTGTGTTTGTGTTTGTAAGGGGGGCAGTCGGGAATTTTGTAGCTCACGCATTCCAAAAGCAATTATACATTGCAGGGGGAGCGGTAAATCGTCTGGCTGTGAGTAATTTCTCTAATGAAGTGGGTTGCGATCACAGCTGGAGCCCTGCCACAAGTGTCTTTTATGCAAGGCATAAATGCCTGTAAACCACAGAGGACTATACACATGTGCCATGATCTTTTAAAGTTTCATTTCTCGTTTAAATGAATGGGGGGAAAAGTTGTGATTCTTAATAGTTTAGATGCTAATTCCTGATACCAAGATTTGAATTTCCAGTATCAAGACTTGACATTTCAAGGAGTTAATATAGCATTTATGGTATCAGGAATTAGCCCTTTTAACTAGTCAAAAAATTTGATACTTAAACTAATAAAGTCTACTTCTTTCAGCTGCTCCTGTTAATTCTCTGATATTGAGGAAGGATTCAAATCTGCAACAGTGCCGCACAGTGTGTCACATTTTATTTAAAAGTATGGCACTCTTTTTATTTTTTCACAGGTGTATTTTTGGTAATAGTTGATTCGCAGCTAGATGTGTAAAAAAAAAAAAAAAAAAAAAACGAAACTAAAATAAAAACATCCACGTGAAAATGCCATGTGAGGAAACCATCACTAGGTGGCGATGCTTGAAAAGGAACTATTCCTACTACAGGTACTCCCCGCTTAATTACCTCCCTTTTCACGACTGTTCGGACTTACGACCAGCTCTCTGACTGCGTACAATACCCGCCGCTGCGTACAATACCGTGGCGTGCGCACTGCGTGTGTGGCGTCTCAGGGTCAATGCTGAGAGTTACATTACAAACACAATCCTATCGTAGCAGAAAGGTCAAGTTGGCAAGCCGAACTTTATTCTTAGAAAACCTAAACTAAACTCTCTTACATTGTGTGTGTGTGTGTGTGTGTGTGTGTGTGTGTGTGTGTGTGTGTGTGTGTGTGCCAGCCATTCAACCCCTGCTTACACTCCAGGGGGTCGCAAGAGGTTGGCCTAACACCTTTGGGGAACGAACAAAGGCCCCCCCCCCAAAAAAAATGGAGCAGTCTGGTCCCTGCACTGGGAGGAGCAGCAGGAGGAGGATAAATGTTTTTTTATTTTTTTAATGAGCACCGGCCCCAGAACAGGAGAATTGATCTTGATATTTCCTTTTCTTTTTTTTTATGACTCCCAGACCAACCGTATTATCATAATTTACCATAAGACCAAGGGCGGCTTTTGTGTGCGTCGTCGTTTGAATATTGGCAGCACGACAACGTGGCGAGGATCACATGTGCGTTGTAAGGGTTTCGGAGTGATTTCAATAGGGTTGTAGACAAGAGAACTGGAAATGAAATTAAAATTAAAATAAAATTCCAATGAAAGTTGGTCACCCTCTAATTATTCCACAACTGAGAAGTGATTGACACCCACCCCACCCCACCCCACTCCACCCCACCCCACCCCACCCCACCATCATTCATTTAGCAGCAGTTGAATCACCGCTCTGTCTCGGGTTCGGTCGAGTGCAGCGGTGGAGTGGTAGCAGACGAGGATCCGGAACCCAAATGTGATTACAAGCACTGAGTGTTCAGTCTAATTCGGTTATTGAAGAGGCCCCCCGGGAGGGAGGGGGAGAGGGGGAGGGAGCGAGAGAGAGAGACTATAGCCATTTGACTCTGACCATGTTGATGGGGGTTTTGAGACCGAATCGGACCAAAATAGATCATATCTTAAGTATCTGTTGCCTCATTAGAGGTGCTTCACTTAAGCTCCTCCCCAATTTCTCGAAGGTTCTTTCTTTTTTAACACTTTTTACTCACACTCTTAGCGCACTTTGCAGTAATACACCAGCTCTCCAGATGAAAGGCGAACTTAGACTTCCGGGCTGATGTGTCAGTTTGATAAATGCCATTGGGGAGGAGGGCCATTTGTTCCATTTTGGGCTTGAAGCTACAGATAACATTTATTCTCGATTTGTCATGGCTGAATTTCTCGCAATTCAACTTAAAATAATAATAATGCTTTTTATTTACGATGCACTGCTGATCTGGGGCATGTCCCAAAAGTGCGGCGGAAGAAAACTGCAAGTTAAGATGTTTGCTGTCTCGTATAACCTCTGAGTGCTTTTCCTGGTGGCTTAAGCGCATAGCTGCCCCGCCTCTGGGGAAATATTACGTCCTTGGCAAGGGTTCAAGACAATTACATTATGCGCCAACTTAAGGGAAAGCCTTTAAGACAAATGACTCGTTCTTGCCAAAGCTAAAAGCGCTTTTTCTGAATGGGCAAACCAAGATGTTGAATGGTGTCTTTTCTTGAGCTCAGAGATGGCTTTTCATGAATGAAAGATAAGTGCCGTCGGCCAGTACATCGAGAACTTAGGGTACTTGAGGAGATTTGACCCAAGTACTTGAGGAGATTTGACTCATCCCTTGTAGATTTGAAAGAACAAAGAAGGGTCAAAGTGTACAACTCAAACAGGCGGGTCTTTCAGTATGTATCAGAGGGAACGGGCCCTGTCATTACCCCCCTAGAGTGTCAGCTTTGGGTTTCAGTCAAAGTACAATAACAGAACTTTGTCATGTGCGTTTGTGCCAATGTCCCGCCTCGGTGCCACCTAAAGAGTGCTTAAAAATAAACAAATAAAAAAATATTTACAAGCTTTTGTCAATATCGCAATGGCCTTGTCACTGCTCTTTCCGAGAGTGCCCGACGCAGAAGCTGAGCAGAGCGAGCTTGGGAACTGTTAATGTGAAGGGCCTTCTCTGGATTCCTTTCCAATAGCGCCACTACCCTGCCCTCCCCTCCCCTCACCCGGTTCCCCTGTAGGCGGTCCGCGTGGGTCACGGCCTCCATTACAGCCAAAATGGATGAGATCCACCACAACTGACTTTTTCATATGTACTGCAGCCGGTCAATTGGCGGGCACTTATTCTAGATATTGCCCTTTGCTTTGGGCCTATTAATTTTTCTGTAAGTTGATCTGTCTTTTGTTTCACAATTTTGGTTAATCCGTCATCACAATCGCAACTTTGTGAGAGATTGTATGCAATATGACAAGGAAATGACTTAAGCCTTGGTTTTACTTAGAATTCTAGATGAACAATCCTACTGTTGACAGCCGCATGTCTTGTCTGCACGTTTTGCCTGATTTGATTTTATTTAAAGTTGGAGGAATAAGTGGTTAATCGTCGCATTGATCTCACTAACCACCTTTCCCGCCTTTTAACAGAAAGCTCTGCATGCCATTCAAAGCCGAATGGCAAGGGCCACTCCGGTCCCTGGTTTGCTTTTCTCATCTTTTGTCGCCATATTGTGGCGGAGGAAGGGGATGAGCCAGGCTACTAGTTTCAGTCAAGTCACACACCATGCTGTGTAATTAATGCCTAAAAATGTTCTTTTGGACGTTTGTCTGAAAGGAATGAGGGGGAGAAGGATTGATGCTGACCTTTAAGTCACCCCCCCCCACCCACCTAAAACAACTTAATAGCTTAACCAATACAGTCAATGTCTGAAACATACACAATTATATATCAAATTTTCAACTTTTGAAGCTAATTAACCTGGATATGGGCAAATTTAAACATGTTATTCAATGCAAAGTCACAAAATTTAGCAATCTATTTGAGAGCCGTAGTTTCAACCAAGCGGTGCGCTTCTCCCATACAGAGCTACAAGGACACCATGCAGACCCAGGTGCTGGAGTCGGCAGGGGACCTGGTCCAGGCGGCCAAGTTTGGGGCCGAGCTGCCGGAGGACCATCTCAAGCACTTCCAAGACGAGCAGATCGGCCAGCTGTACGAGCTCATGCTAGAGTCCACGAAACCCAACAAACAGTTTGATATCCAAGGGGACACCCTCAAGAAGTAGATGGGCGTCCAAGGGCCGGGCAGGGGAAAGGAGACCGGCGGTGCTTCAGAGCACCAATAAAAAAAACGAGACACTCATTGCTGCACATGAGAGTGGCACTCGAGGACAGAGCAAAAGCTTTTAGGAATATTTCAGAATAAAAGTGGTGTGTAATATCTCGGTGTTCCCGTCCTTGTCTTTCCTGCCATATTTGTGACAATAAAAGTGCTCCCTCTTAGTGCTTCATAGGAACTGCAAGATGTACTTAGGTAGCGATAATTAGTTTCCTTTGTCAACCTTCCCTCCCCCCAAATGCTGAGCCCAACGGAAGATGATAGAGATGCGTCTTCTTCGCAGATGCACCCAGTGCTCGAATCAGGGACGCTTCCCTTCATTGCCTCGCTGACAATCCTTCCATTGTCGGGGGCGGGGGGTAAACCTCATTATCCATGCGGAAAATATGCTCAGCCCACCGTCGTCTCCACGCGGAGGAGGAGAGACGTGGGCATGGTGTTTGCCGAGGGGATATTTGGTTGACGTAGCCGCGCCTTACGACTTGTGTTTATTTAACAGATACCGCCCGCTAAGTGGGGTGAACCAAAAGGACTGCACGTTGCACAAAATACTTCCTTCTTTATTTCAGGAAATTCCTGTGTCAATTCCTGTGCCCAAGAAAATGGACAAATGGTCAATAACATTAAAGAAAATGTGAATTTAAACCCATGTAATAATAAAAATGTGAATATGAATAAAGTTTTTGCGTAGCTGTTGAGTGAGATACTGCACTGAAGTGTGCGTAAACCTAAGAGGCCTTAGAGCCCCAAACGAGCGGCACAACATAACACCACCTGTGATCTCTATACCCAGTCTACGTTTGCTTCCGCTCCACGGTTACCAAAGACAAGTGAGGCCTCTTTTGTTGACGTGTGCAGTGGTGTCATGTCACCCCCACGGTCCAGGATGGTCGCTAATGAGACACACACACGACAAACCGGGACCCGTCAAAGTGAAGAGTCACCCGCCGCCTGGCCCAGGCGGTTCAGACAACCAAGGGAAAAAGTGTTTCCACTGGGATACGTGTGTGTGTGTGTGTTGGTGGGGTCAACACAATGCTGTTTATCCTAACTGATTGCGGCAATGAAGCGGGGTCATGTGTACACGGCCCCAGAAGGAAGAAATCAATGGGTCCTAAACGGCTTCCTCTAGAGCCTTGTGTGAGCAGAATTCAGGCGGAGGAATATTCCCCTTGTGTACTACACACAGATCGATAGGAAATCAATCCGGGAAATACTGAGTCTGTATCAGCCTCAGCGGTCATTATGAGCAAGGATCTGGTTGGTTTGGGATGGGGGGTCATTTTCCCCAGATTTAATCAATGAATAGTCTCCCACCGTCACACACTGAATTGTACTCCAACAGAGGAAGTAGTCTGTTGGTCTGGGGTGGTGGAATTAAATAATCAGTGCTCATACTGTACCCGGCAGCATCACAACGAGACATAGAAACAAAAGAGATTTTGATGCCTTCTCGGCTTCGTGGCAGAATGTTTACAAATCTGTTGATAGGGTTTAAGTTAACAGTTTAAGTTCGGATAGCCTAGCTCCTGTGAAATTAGGGATATGCGCCTTTCAGCATCTCCAAAGCTATTGTTCCCCGTTTGTAGTGTGAGAGAAAAATGCACATGATCAGTTCTTTGAATGATGTTTTACATGTTTTATATAGGATAATAGCCATTTTTGTATGTCACATAGTTTTTAAAACACGTTGCCTTGGGGTTTTAATGAGCATCCCATAGTGTTTATATAAAGAGTCTCATTTGCCAACAATGCCTACTGTATTATAAGGGTTAGTTAGGGTTTACCAGATCACATCCCATCTTCACTCAGCCTGGTGTGGAGATGAGGATAACCCCCCCCCCCCCCCCCCCCCCCCCCAGGGCGCTCGACAGCATTGTGGTTTGTCTTGTGGCATAGTCAGACTGTACCTGGGGCCTGTGACCGGACTGTCACGCCATTGTATGAGAGAAACACCCGGGGATATGATTGAGGGGGCATCGTCCTGTAAATGACAAGCTGAGCAATGGCTCACAACTGTTTTAGTCGTTAATCTCTGTTTTTCTGGCTCCTAAAAAGGCCATTTTGTGTCAACACTCAATGGGTTCTCAGCTGTTACTGAAGGCAACAGCGAATCACATGTCTAGTCTCAGAATGGGACACAACCTCTCATGTCTATAAAGGCCTCTTCAAGTAAAGTAGAGGCAGACAGATCAATAACACTGCTTTGGAGCAGCTCCGAATCTTTCCCTTTATTCTGCAGAATAAATATCTTTCAATATTCTCAGTTTTGTTTTCCCTGTAGGCGGGCAGATTAACCTCACCGACTACGCAGGAGAAAGTCTCCAACAGTAGCTAGTATGTAGTAATTTGAGATATACTTATAATTTATACTCGTCTTTAGGACGAGTATAAATTATAAAAGCAAAAACAAATATTAAGGAAAGAATTGTTAACATTGGAAATGTGCCAGGTCTTGCAAAGTTCAGTCTCATAACCGGAACAAAACTGAGTTGGAACACACTAAAAGCCAAACATGAGCATTGTATTAAAATGGAAATTGACAGTCAGGAAATGAGAATGGGGGAAAAAATGTTATCATATAAACAAATAAGATTGTGGTTTCTTACCTTCAAAGTTAAAACCTGATTTAATTCCCTCAAAGTAAAAGTGAAGAAACATATCATAAGCTACTTTTGCAAAGACAGGTTGGAGATCATTGCAGAAGTTGTAACTTGTCTTATTGGTCACAAGGCAAGGCTGATGGTAACTAGGGCACGCCCCTACGACTCCAACGTGCCCCACTGAATTCCCCTCATAAGGGGATGAAAAAAGCCATTGGGCGTTGGAGGGACAATATTTCAGCTTTATTGCTCTACAAACGGCTGCTTTCGCTGTGACCAGACATGGTGTGGTTGAACAGGCTACGTTGCTCTTTTTGACGTATGTAGACGAGATGGTATGTGACCAAACTTATGTCTTCCGCTAGCTGCCAAAAACAACCAAGACAAAACAGTTATAGGAGGTGATAAAACAGGGGATGATACTAAGGAGCATATTGTGTTGTTAAGGCCACGGTCGCCCAATATGCTGAGGGATGATGTATTACTGTAAGTTCTCTTATACACCTCGGTCCATGGCTTTGGAGCTTTTAGTGTGAAGGCGTTCTGGCTGAGTGTGCATTTTCTCACTGGAATATGATCATTACCTCTTGCAGCACCTCCGCTAATATGGCTTAAGTGGATATCCTGATTTATTAAACACCTTGGGAGTGGAGGAGGGGCTAGACGTTGTGATTCCTATATTCCTTATCTGGGATTTTAACCGTTTCTATATTAATCCCAATGGTTTAAGACTAGCTCTATTAGTTCACGACCGAATTCTCGATGTCCATATGCAAGATGGCCGTATGCCTTTTGGTTTTCTTCAAAAATGTCTTAATTCCCCTTTTACCCCGTAATTTTACCCTTAAACCAAGATATTTGTTGTCATCCCCTTGAAGAAAGGTATTTGTTCCTGTTTGTAGCAAATGAACAATATTGCTTCAACCAGAGTGGCATGGACTACCTTATGATAACCCTACCCTGAGGTTAATGAATTACATCAGCATACATTGGGACGTCAACACTGGTCGTCGACGGCCGTGCGTCACTTCTATAAAACGTCAAATAGAATAGTATCACTCCTTTTTTGGCCGAGCTAGGGCACAGATTAGGAGCCATAAACTCTGTACTCAGAACTCTGTGCAATTCTGGCCAATAAAGCAACTGTTAACGGCCTCAGATATTTCATCTTCGCCCCTTTGTCAAACAAAGAGAAAAAGTTTGAGAGGTTTTTTTTTGGTTTACGATGTGGTTTAATGTTTTCATATCCTGGTTTAGAATTGCCTCTAAGCCTCAGCAATGATATTTTCATGGAAGGAATCTGCTCTTGTCAGTTAAGAGCAAGATCCCATTCTTTCAGCGTTTCCAGCTGCCCGGCGTTCCCATTGTCGTCCTCCTTCGCCCATACAACGTGTCATCTCGAGTCCTCTTCTTTGCCTTTTGGAATTCTAAATTCATAAATACATTCAGAGTGGAAGTATGGAGTTGCCTCTTATATGAATACAGTCCATCCAACTGTAACCACCAATTCTTTCAAAACTCTCTCCCACACCCACACACAGTTCTCCAACGGTTCATTGCTGAAGCAAAATGAATTAATTTGGACAAAGTTTGTTGAGTCCATTGTGGGGAATAAAAAATATGAGATCCCACTAACTGGCCATAGCAAGCGTAGCGAAACAGCTTAGGTTAAACGGGGTCCACAATACAAGATGAACAAGCCTGATTCCGCCCTTGCGACCATGGTCCAGATTTTTTGACGGTTATGAAGATTGCCTTGCCAGATTTTCCTTGTGGTGTGAGGTATGTCCTGGAAGGGCCGAGAGCCAATCAAACGGAAGAAGTCATAAACATATGACAACGTGAATGGAATCGGTTCGTGTGGTGCGCTGTTTGGGCCAAATGGTTGCTCTCCACAACACTACCGGCACAAAGCTGTTACGTTTGTCATGATATGTCGTTATGTTATGTTATCACATTTTCAACATCTGTTAAGATTTGAAAAGTCTGTTCGTGTGGAGCGGCCTTGAGCAGAGCTGCTTCTGGCTCTCGTCACGCTCCAACCCCCGCTTGCTTTGGACATGTATGAAGACAAAAATAAAGAATAATACAATTGGGACAGTGACATAGGAGCCACCGCATGGTCATTTCTAGCTGTAATCATCATAGTTCTACCGTATGAGTCACACGGATGCATAATTTAAAAGAGAATAATCTTCGCCCTTTAATGTAGAAGAGAAGAAGAAGAAAAAAGGGTGATCAGCAGGAAGTCACCAGGGTTTTATCAGAAGAGTGCCAGAGAGAGCCGTGAGCTGCGGGAGAATCAATTATTATTTACGGCCACGGTGTTGTTAGCGTGTGTGAAATTACAATCTGGGGGGAGCAAAAGGGCGGTGAACAATGACGGGACGGAGGGATCGTTATTGATTTACTTGTTTAAAAGAGGGGGAAAAAAAACAAAAAAAAAAAACCACCATCAACACCCATGAAACGATTAAATGGTGGTGGTGGTGAGTGTTCCCTGGAAGACGGCACTGTAGCAGCCTATTCTCTTTTAATACAATTCAATTTTTGGGATATTTGCTATTTCATTGGTATTTTGGGCTATATTTGGCCTTTGGCCATCATTATTTTTTTTTTAACTTTTTCATACAGTTTCATACAGCTCTTTATGCCAGTTGTCTCCGTAGAAATGCACCACCACTCACCACGACAAATTATTTTTATGTGTTAATATACTCGGCAGAATAAACTGATTCTGATTCTAATTTGTTATTACTAATTAATTATTATTCCTTCAATTCCTTTATTCTTGTGATTGCTTTTATTATGATCGCTTTCTTTATTGCTCTTTACAGTTTTTTATTGATGTTTGGAAAAAGTGCTCCATAAGTAAAGTTTATAATAATAATAATAATAATAATAATAATAACAATAATAACAATAATTATAATAATAATAACAGTACCGTAGTAGTATTATTACTGTTATTATGATTATTATTGTTGTTATTATTGTTATTATATGCAAGAAAAAATACTTTTCCTCAAACTGGCTTGGACCTTATTGTCATATATAAATCCCATGCACACTCACATCTCCATCCGCACATGGCAAATTGTCGAAACAATCCAGACTAGCCGTGAGTGTGAAAACCACTCAGCAGCGAGGTTCAAGGGCCCCCTCCGCCCTCGGAACCGGGTTGACTCAAGGCCCTTCACGGCAGCTTTGAAAGGAAGTTGCGGGGAGAGAGCAAAAGCGACAACAAACTCTGAACATTCAAATTATCTGCAATATGTTTTTTTAATTTCTTTTTTGAAGTGTGTGTCAATATGTTTTTGAAATTTTTTTTTTTTTTTAGTTCTGGACAAACAAACAAAGCCAAGTATGCTCGGTGTTGAGCTATGGGATCAGAGGACCTGTACGGTCAGCCGTGACTCACTCACTCACTCCGTTATGCCTCCTCGTCCAGGGAAACAAAAGCGGAACTTTCCCTCTTCTACTTGTAACACAAAAAGCGGCACCCACCCACCATCTCACAGTAAGAGCAAAATACTGCGAGGACAGCACGACAGTTTTGGCACGTGGACCTCCTCTCGCCCATGCTGTCACCCCCTCATTCGATTCACTGCTGGCAAAAAAAAAGAAAAGGCGATGAAGAATCGGGACCGTGTGGCGCAGAGACATTGTGACAATAATAATAATAAAAATAATAATAATAATAATAATAATAATAATAATAATAAACTTTATTGATGGAGCACTTTTCAGCAGAGTTACAGTGCTTCACATAGCACACAACAGCAAAATGGAGGCAAACCTCATAATTTAAAGAGAAGTACAAGGAGTAAAACTGTAGGTAGACTTAATAAACAAGCGTATATCGAAAACAGTAATCCTGAAAATGAAGCAAAAAACCTAATATATTCAAGGTTAAGACATAAAAGGCTACTCAACTAAAATCATGGATAGTCTTTATGGTAAAAGTATGTCTTCAGAAGAGTTTGAACCCTGCGTCGCCACAATGCAGTGCAAAGTTTGCACAACCAAAGGCTTATCATGTACGTTGTGTGCAGTCCATGTCTAGTACGTGGCCCCTTTTTAAACACAAGGCCACTGCTTGAAACATGACTTAGAAGACCAACCCCAGAACCCGACCTTTATACACGACAGATAACAGGTCGAGAACAAGCTCTAAGTAATGAATAGAAATAGAGGCTGCAATCCGCAATCATTCATTGCTCTCAGGGACGTTTATTAGTCGCGACTTAGCTAAAGGTTGCTCTAGTTGAATGATTTCAAAAACCATTCTCTAGGATAATTGGAGAATGGCGGAACACAGAATTGCAACTTGAAACTTGTGATTTTTCTTTTTCCCCTTTTGTTTGGATTTTCTGATTTACAGCTGGGCCACTCTTCTCATTCTATAATGGTCTTATGGCCAGATAAGCTGGTGATGGTCTGACCCTGCTCCCCTTCCCGCCCTCCTCGATCACAATCCCTCTGCTTTTTTTTTTTTTCCAAATTTGTGCGGTGAGCTGAGAGAGGATGAAACCATGGAGACGTTACTCTTTAAGACTTCCAAAGAATGAAAAGGGGGACATCAATTATTCAGCTCGTGTTCTCTATGGGCTTAATTGAATCATCACCTCAGCCTCTGTCCACGGTATTTTTAGCATTCTCACGCCAGCTATATATGTTGCACAATAACTCTTTATCCGGGAACATAGAGGACCTCTATCGTCGTTTTTAACATGTATTAATATTAATATGGGCTGTTTGCCACCTTGGCCCCGAGATCATCTGTCAACAATGAAATAGAAAACTTTCAACTTAGGAACAAATTGGACTATTTTTTTTTTAATCACAGACAACATAGAGATATTGATATTTTCCAACATCTGTTTTTATAACCCTGACACATCTGAATGTCTTCGACCACCATGATATGGAAGGTCAGCGGGGCTGAGCGAAACAATTGGATACTTTGGGGCGGTGTCAAGAGACGAAAGCGTCCTTTGTAGATGTGCCAATTTAGTCTGAATTTCCGCACGTTGTATCAGGTCAAAAAAGGAAAGAAGGAAAGAAAAAAAAAATCACTTAAGGGGTTTATATATTAATAACGGGGGGAAAAAATGGCTAGTTTAATCATTAATGACAAAGGTCATTAATGATTGAATGAGTTCAAATGAGTAACATGATCGCTATAGTTACATTACATTACGTCCTTTAGCTTCTTCTCTAGGAACGAGCAGCACTAGTAGAGTGAGAGAATGTATTTTTTTTATTTTTTGTAGTTAATGTTGTTTACTAATGTAAGTGCATTTGATGCACTTAGCGTTAATTCATCTGGGTGTTGATTTTCAGGAACCAATCTTGTGGATGGCAGATTAGTCCATGCAGAGTTAATAATATGTAATTTTCTGGGGCTGGAACATTTTCCTCGACATTTATGTCCTCACTCTCCTGGTAGCAGAACGACAAAACTCATCTAAGATAAATACGGGAATGCAACAGTATGTTCGGAATGAACACAAATCCGGTGGTTATGCATTCATCTGCATTTCGACCAACGGAGGTATAGCATGGGGCTGTGGCGTGGACTGTCCATTTCTCCGAATTGCGCAGAGATGGGTGTTGCTAGTCGAAAGGAAGGAAGAGTCAATCAGCGTGGCCATGATAAGAAGCCTAATACGAAGAGGCAGCGGAGAGAATATAGACACTCCGCTGAGTGACATGTCCGTAGAAAGGCATGACACTTCATCTAGGAATTTTTCCGCTGGTTTCACACACACACACACACACACACACACACACACACACACACACACACACACACACACACACACACACACACACACACACACACACACACACACACACCACACACACCACACGCAATGCAATGCAATCAATACCCAACACTCAAGAGTCCTAGCAAGTTGTGCACTGGCAAGTCATGCCGTATTGGTTTCATTTCGCTTCATGTTGCTGGGTCACCGCGCTTTGTGTTTGAGTTTTCATACGCTCAATCAAGCCGGCGCCTTGGAGAGCTTCACACTGATCCGGCATCCATATCGCAGCTATCAAATGGTTATCAGTCCACACAGTGAAAAATACAAAGAAGGAATCTTCATCATTCCAAAAAAAAAAAAAAAAAAAAAAAGACAGGCATAGGTCGGCTTTTTTACTTCGCTTTACCTTATTTTCATTACATTACATTACATCACGTCATTAAGCAAAGGCTTTTGTCTAAAGTGCCTTACAAAAAATATTGATTTGTCACACTTGAAAAATGGTATAAAGTGCCTTGGTGTTTTGAAATACATTTTTGAATAAATGGATAGAATCGTAACCTAGCTCCACCCTTACCTCTGGTTAAGGCGTTGACACTCTTTTAGGGATTTAGTTTAGGCCCGCCTGGCCGAGAGCCATTCAAGATATTGTTATTATCATCATCTGATTTTCATGAGATCACGCATCACTTCATTATTAATTTCTAATATTCTCACTCAAAAAACATCGGTAATGATTAGTTAATGTTGATGAAAATGCATACATGGCTTGATTGGGGTATGGTGTTATCTGCACAAGTTTCACTAGCAAAATCATGGCAACCTGCGATGGATGAAGCAGATATTAACCAACACCAGCTACTAGGCAACTGCACCTGAGTTTTGCATCAGAAAATATAGAATGTCAGGGAAAGTGGGAGCACATTAATAAGCTCATGATTTGTTATAGGGGACTTTTTTTATTTAGTTTTACTCACTGAATAGACTTGTTATAAAAAGTCATGCAGTCGCACAGTGGCAGAACGAAAGTGAGGAAATGGGTTTATTCCACTTTTGGTGATTCATGATTTGTATGATTTGCTAAAATCAGTTATTTTCCAAATAAGCATGGAATCAATATGTTCCTATAGGATGTACCATAGGAAAATATAAATGGCCTCATTTATTAACCAACTTGCAAATATGCTGTAGGTGGCGTTTAATTTCGTTTAATTAATTTTCTTTTTGCTGGACCAGCAGCTTTTTTGATATTTTTTAATAAATTTGTGCTTACACCTGTTTAAATCCCCTTTGTCTGTCTTTTGTTGTCTTGTCTGTGTCTGTTTTTGTTATATGACTTCTAATGACAGAAAAACAACATTAATGGATCATTTGTTAATGTTTTGATATATATATATATATATATATATATATATATATGTAAAAAGTATAGCTGCAGGCAGAAATACAGAGGGTTAGGGTTATTTGTATTAGTTAAAAATAACAGTTTTCAGAGTTCCCATGAAATGCAGTGTCACTTCTTACCGACACCAATTACAAATTTCCGAGACTTTCGGCTTCTCTTTGGCATCTGAAACACGAAAAAACACAAACAGTCAAATTATTTCACAACACAACTAATAACACCATTATTTCTAATCTCAACAAAAACATCTCCTGAAATAAAAAGGGAAAACACCACAAATAACGGTTATCCGAGTTCCACTGAATGCAGCATTACTTCCGAGTTTTCCGAGTTCCGTGAACACGCCATCACTTCCTGCTTTTGGAGCGCTTTCAACCGGAGAGCTGTGTGTCTAGTCTACAAGTTAATTGATTGCCACTGGTGTCGCTCTCTCTGACGGATAAGAAAAAAAAAAAGATTTATTTAATAAAATGATTTTTCTTATAGATCGCGTTTCAGGCAGTCTTTTGCAATGTGTTTATTGCACATGTTCATATTGCGATGACAATGAGAATACGATTGATCGCGCAGCCCTACACTACAGACCTTGCAGGGTGCAAATGACCACACAGACGAAACCTGGACATACAATATACAGTATAACAAATTGGATGATGATGTCACAAAGTGCCCTGCTACACACCTAATCAAGGTACGCCAACATTCTTCAACTTATTGTAAATTTGAACTGGTCTAGGGTAGGAGCGAAAAATGTCCCTCAAGAACGGTGTTTTAATAATGACGATCGTTTCTGGATCATGCAGTGTGGACAGCAAGAAAGCTACGGCTCCTCCAAAGGTTTTTAGAACTTCCTGCTATGAGAAAAAGGCTTCTCTGACCAATTGTAGTTTTTCGGTTACAGTTTTACGAGTTTCCTCTGAATGCAGTATCAGCTTAAGTTGTCTGTCTATGCAGAGCAAATGCAAGGAGGTCCACAGGGCGAAAGTCGCTGGATGAAAATGAGTTCCAAGAGACTAAGTTTGGACTAATATAACTTTAAGTGATGACGTTACAAATCGTCCCACTCCTCAAATAAATGAAGTCCGGCCAATGTTCTTCAACTTCCAGTACATTTTTTTAACAGATTTCTGCTCCAAATTTACATTGATATCCTTGAACAACAAGATGTCTGAAATGTCCCGGTTGGACTGCGGGACGTACTGCGGTTGCCGTGTGTCAGATACTTTAAGCCCAAAAAATACCAAGAGGATTAAAAATAATAAAAATCCGAGCAAAAACAATATGGTTCCAGCCCGCAGGGCTGATTAAGGTACATTCTGAAGCCAGGAATACATTTTCTGCTGTGTCCCAAACTTATTTTCTTCATTTTTCACTAAATTACTACTGTGTAATACCAAGGTTATTTGGCGTTACACTGTACTGAATCAGACCCTGAAGTCATTGAGTCCTTGAGCATTCATATGAAATGGAATATTTCTACAAGAATGTGTTGCATCGACGTGAGTCATTCCATGAGTGACCGATTTCTCATGCAGCTCCCTGCCTTTATCAGCGTGCATTATCCTCGGCGCTTGTCCCGCAATAAATATAGGCTTGGAAGTCAGATCGAAACACTCCTTACAAAAGCTAGGGCTGATTGATCCCCAGTAAAGGTCTCTCATTTACATTCATCCAATTACATAAACTGTTGGGTACAACCCATACACACCATGTGCTCTATGGGAAAGCTTCAAATCAGCTGTCGGAGCCAAGTCATTCAGTATTCAGTATTACGATCCAGGTAATATTCTAACAGTTTTTATGTGAAGGCAGTGAAATATGTTTGTAAATATTCCATATCTTGGGGACATTCAGGTTATTAGTCATCTGGCCGTTCAAGTGAAAATTCATAAGATCGTCTGTGTTGGGTGGATTACGTAGCAAGTCCCAGAATTCCATTGAAAATCTTTTTTTCTTTCTTGTTTTCAACCGAGGGTGCTTTTCTTTTGGGAACAATCATCCATGTTTTCTAATTACAGCTAACTCTGCTGGTTAATCAAATTCACTGCACTTCTTGCACTTGCCCGATCTCTGAATTCTTGCCAGGAAAAGCCTGACCCTGCCACCAACAACAGCAACAGCATATAGAGGAGCATGTGAATAACATAAATACATTGCAACAAGTGTTTCTTAAAATGTGCCAGACAAAAAAAATAGCAAATATGGATTTTTTTGTTTGTTTACAAAATAACCACTAAAATAAATAAAATTAAATAAATTGTAATCTCATTTGTTATATAGTTTTCTTTGTATTTGCTCCATTCCAAAAAAAAAAAAAAAATAAAGTAGATCAATGAAGTAAATAGACGTACGGTTGATGATTTCTCTTTGATTTGATTTTCTTCAAAAGCTCCACTCGCCACCTGACCTCGACAGATAACAGCTCTGAAAGACTCTCCAGGAGCGGCCGCACCTGCTGCGAGATCCTCCAGTGCAGGCACAAGCCGAGTCAAAAGTCAGCGGCTGTCACTAGGCGCTGAGTCGCTCAAAGGGAATCAGCCTGGTACATCACCAGGCATCGAAAGTCAATAGAGATAATGAATTCATACCACACTAGGTAGAGCTGCCATCCTTCCGTTGTTTGATGAATACCACGGCAGTAACCTATTGAGGACCTCCTGCTCGATACACCCTGTGGGGTCCAAAATGAACAGCTGCGATACACCGTCTTACTTGTAATGGTGACAGGGGCAGTTGTCTCAACGGATCCTTTAATCATGGTACAGTTTATGTAAAAAGATAGATTTAGTGTCCAGAAATAACATCCTTTGGAAGTCAACTCAACTTCAGTTTGTTCATTTAGCCTTTAATTACACTGCAATCTCTTAGAGTTTCACATAGAAATCAGCGGAATCCCCTAATCTTAACCAGGAGCAGTGGGCAGCATTCGTGGACGCGCCCGGGGACCTGGTGACGAGTGTCCATCGCTGGTCAGACGATGATGTGTGGATGTTTTTGGTGGGGGTCCTTGCTGATGTGAGGTGGAGGAAACCCCATGTGAGCACGGGGAGAACATGCAAACTCCACACAGAAAGGCTACTGTTTGGGAGATAACCCACCCGGAGCACGGTGCCAACAGCGCCCCAGGTGGGAATCGAACCCAGGACCTTCTTGCTGTGAGGCAGCAGTGCATATATATATATATATATATATATATATATATATATATATATATATATATAATAATAATAATATATATGCATACATACATACATACATATATATATATATATATATACCGTAATTTCCGGACTATAAGCCGCTACTTTTTTCCCACGCTTTGAACCTCGCGGCTTAAACAATGACGCGGTAAATTTATGGATTTTTCCCACTTTCACAAGCTTCATGCTGCCAAAAAACTGAGCAAAAAACACATTATGTGACATTGCTCAGTTTTTTGGTGGCATGAAGCTTTCATCAGACCAATGAAATTGCCGAACGGGTTAAGGTGAAACAATGTAACTGTTTAGATTAAATCGAGCGCGCTCAAACTTCCCATCATTTACGGCCTTCATTTCGTCACCCTCATCATGGCAAAGAGACAAAGAAATGCATATGATGCAGCTTTCAAGTTGAAGGCGATCGATCTGGCTGAGGGAAAAAGAAATAGAGCTGCTGCACGGGAGCTTGGCCTTAATGAGTCGATGATAAGACGTTGGAAAGCAGCGTGAGGAACTGACTCAGTGCAAAAAGACAACAAAAGCTTTCAGAGGGAAGAAAAGCAGATGGACCGAACTAGAAGATGAGCTCGAAGA
>NC_137193.1:31761589-31806589 GCF_960531495.2 Zeus faber
AAGTACTATATTACACAACATTCAGAGAATAAAAAAAACCCAACATCAGGATAAATCTTTATTGCTCCTTCCAACATATTTTCAGGATCGGAAGAGTGTGTTACACTGCATTATATTGTATTTCCTTATCTGGACGTCTCCCTCCCCAGTAATCTGACACGACGAATTGATCAGCCGCCAGAGTGAACGGCATGATTGATAGATCGTCCTCCCGGAGAGGGACCCACACGGCATCTGCATGTGATTGGACTTGAATATTCAATGAGAGAGAGAGGAAGGGAGAGAGATAAGACGCGTGGTTAGATGAGACAAGACAGCCGTAGTTGAAGGAACCTGTCATTTTTGTTGACGACTCATCCAGTGGTATATCTTGGCTCAAACTGTCATTTCAATTATTTCCCTCCACCTATCCATTTCCAGAGAAATGGATTTTAACAGAATTTCTGGGCGACAGGACATTATTGATGATAATTATGATAATTTAAAAAAAACATCTCATATATATATATATATATGTATACATATATATACATGTGTGTGTGGGAATGTTAATTCGTAAAGCAAACAAAGAAACTAAATTACCGCTCGACAAAATACACAGTGCGATACAATTTCCAGCTTTTTAAGGAAATTGCTGTGATTACAGTAGACCTCCCACAGTATTTCTTCCACTGTCTCTGATAATTGCATTGGGAAAGCAAAGTGATGGCAGGATAATTGCATTTCTGGGGGAAAGCATTAGATAGAACTGCTTGTTCACGGTTCCCAAAAATAAATAAATAAATAAATAACTCCGGTAACAGACTACTATTAGTGTCACCGTATTATATTTAAGTTGGAACATTTGCATTGGTTCTTCACATTGTAGCCCTGGACTGTGGGATGTTATGAAATCGAGGGATGGCGGGCAAACAGTATCGTCCCAGAGCACCTCCGTGTCAATTACACACATTTTAGTATTTTTTAGAGTTTATTGTGCATAATCTCCGGGTGCATTGCAATAACATTTCACTGCATATATGTATGAACGTATATATATGTATGTGACAAATAAAACTCTTGGATCCAGAACAATACTTACAGTCATGCCACCCGGATATTTCTCCTCTATTCCATTCCATCACACGTTGGATGGAATACCAATACCGGTCATGAAAGGTTTGGAGGGGTGGGGGATGGGGCGTATACTGTAGGTTAGAATTTAAGCAAATTGGGTAGATACTCAGATATCCTAGAAAAGATGGAAGGCAGTTGATGTTTGAATGTGATGTTTGAACCTTTGAATGTGTATTCCAGTTGCATTACAGAATAAACACCATTTGGGCCAAAACCCTTCATGAAAATGAGAAAGTATTTCCTGTGTTGACGTCAGAATTAGCTGGATTCTCCACTGGACACCCCACAAAATCTCATTTTTGTTAATCCAGAGCTCCATCAGAATCAGAAACAGTTTATTCTACCAGATACATTCACACATACTAGTGGGAATTTGTCATGGTGAGGTTTGGTGCATTTCAATAGAAATGGTTAACAGTCTGAAAAAAAGGGAGAATCAAAAAAAAAGTAATAGAAAAAAATAATAGAAATAAAAAGTAAATAAAAATTGTCAAATATGTACTCGGTACAAAGAGCCAAAAAATACAAAACAGAAATAGTCACATATATAAAAATCTACAGAATATACAACGTGTAATACTATACACAGGATAAATGATTCTTATGGTAATATAGGGTGTGAATTCTGAATATAAATTATTATTATTATTATTAGCATATCGACTAGCTTGCTACGGTGTTATACTAGTGTTATTGCACATATTATTGCACAAGCAGTGTGTGAATGTGTGGGTGTGAGTGAGTGATTTAAAGGTGGGGGTGGGGGGTCTGTGTAAATCCCCACTTAGCGTTGGCTGTAATTAAATGTAGCACATGTGATTAAAAATATTCCTTCCTAAAAAGGCAGTGCGTGACATATTTTATCCTTAAAACATCTTTCGATGCCGGAACACGGCCATGGCAAGGTGACAAACGGTAGCGCATAAAGCCTCACGATCAGACATTACAACGGTGTCTGAATTGCACCTCGAACGGCCCAATGAGTCACTCAGCCGGTGTGGGGAGATGGGGGAGATGGGGGAGATGGGGGCGAGGGATGCACATTGCATTAGGTAATGAGAATACACACACACAAATGGCCCTCGCTGACTGTAGCCCATACGTCAGCAATGATTAATGCCACCAACCTTAGTAGCTACTTCGCGGAAACAGTGGGACACCGTTTTTCAAAATGGGGGAGCTTGGAAAATCAAATTGGGACACACGGGTCAAATGGGATTACAGGTTGCTGGGGTACCTGTGTGACTAACTAGCTGCGCTTGAGATTTGAGGACTCAGGATATGTGATATGGTAAAGAATTGCGACATGTGATGTGTAAGTAACCGAAGCATTTTAAACTCAAGATGATGAGCCCTTTATTTTGACAGCACAACCTTTATTCGAATGCTAAATGATGGAAAATTGTCTGTCTCTCGTTGATGGAGGAAAAGTATCATAGCTGTGTGTCCTTCAAATTGAAAAGGAATTCAAACCCCCACGCCCCTCCTCCGCAGTGCCTCCTCCCCACGTTTACTGTGCGGCATAGGTTTGGGAGGGGCCGAAATAACGTGGAGTAATCTGGGAAGGACTGCCCAGGATCTTGGCAGGAGCAAAGATGAGGCGGCCGGCTTTTGTCAGCAGAAACGCAGCGGGAGGGGTTTGTAGGGAGCAATTGGGCATCGGAAAGTTACCGTGAAAAGGCTAATGGAAAACATTTGAATTGTGTTAAATTAACTTGTTTGCTAGAGTTGGTTTGAGAATAACTTGACACACGCACACAAGCGGTCTCCTATAGGTCACATTCCATATTGTAGGGCCTTCTTTCATTGCCTACGGCTGTTAAATCACGAGGGCTCATTGGCTGCTCGTGATGGAAGACTCGCAAGCCATTTGTTCATATCGAACAAATCTTTCAAACGACTCAGGTGTCGAGAGTCACTCTGACCAAAGAGCTGTAATTTAAAAATAATTTGGGTAAAAGTTGTTTTGTCATGCACAGTATGCACTCTTTCACTTAGATATGTAATATGGACAGATTTGACTGGTTCAACTCAGAGTGAACTGACTTTTCTGACTGGTTCCCCGTTCATCCTCTGGTGCATAACACCAACTGAATCAAGATTCAAGATTCAAGATGTTTATTTACATCTTGAAGTATCGCATACTTATACATACGGGCATATATACAGTATATGTAATAATATGTAAGTGCAACGCACCCGGAGATTCTACAAAGACACAATAGCTAAGTAATTAACTAACTAAACTATCTGATTCCTAAAACGTAATTCAGTTAATAAATATAACAAAATAAGCATAAGAAGGTAATATACTGAACGGGGATGCAAAATAGAAATAAGAGGAATAGACTATTATGTATATACAGATATGTGCAGTAAAGTGGCCTGTGAATAAAGTGAGGTAGTGTGTGTTGAGATATACAGTATGCAACAGTACGACAGACCATTACAGTCACAGTACAGTATGCAACACACAGTACAGTAAAGCAGTGGGGCTTATGTATGTGTCTCAGTGGGGGCCCCTGGTGGGTTCAGTCTTGACAGTCATAATGGCTTGCGGGAAGAAACTCAGTCTCTCTGTTCTCACTGCGTGATTGCAGAGGCGCTTACCCAACCGCAGCAGCTGGAACAGTCCGTTGTTGGGTGGTGAGGATCCTTAATGTTCCTGCGGGCTCTGTAGGGAGGGTAGTTCCAGTAGTACATTCGGCTGAATGCACTGCCCTCTGCAGGGCCCGCTTGTCCTGAACAGTACAGTTCCCAAACCAGGCAGTGATGTTGCCTGTCAGGATGCTCTCCACTGCTCGAGGGTAGAAGGACTTGAGGATCCTCACCGAAATCCTGAATTTCTTCATCTGTCTGAGGTGGTAAAGACGCTGCCTCGCCTTTCTCACCAGAGTGTCTGTGTGTAAAGTCCATGTTAAGTCCTCCGTGATGTGGACTCCCAGGTATTTGAAGCTGCTCACCCTGTCGACGGTAGTCCCATTAATCACCAACGGCGTGTGCGTCCTCAGGTGTAATCCACGCCTAAAGTCCACAATCAGCTCCTTAGTTTTGCTGACGTTCAGGAGGAGTCTGTTGTCCTGGCACCAGAGTGACAGGTCAGCCACCTCCTCGCGGTTGGCCTTCTCATCATCATCAGTGATCAGGCCCACCACAACAGTGTCATCAGCAAAGTTGATAATGATGTTGGAGCTGGACCTGGCCACAGTCAGTTCACACTGTGTGTACAGTGAGAACAGTAGGGGGCTGAGGACGCAGCCCTGGGGGTATCCTGTGTTCAGGGTGAGGGAGCTGGACATGTGCCTCCCCACCCTAACCACATGGGGCCTGGTTGTGAGGAAGTCCAGGATCCAGGCACACAGCGGGGTGTTCAGCCCTAGCTCCCACAGCTTGACAGCCAGTCAGGTGGGAACTATGGTATTGAAAGCCAAACTTTAGTTGATGAACAGCAATCTCACATAGCCCCCCTTCCAGCTATCCAGATACATGAGCATGGTGTGCAGTACCTGGGAGACTGCGTTGTCTGTGGATCTCTTCGGCTGGTATGCAAACTGCGGCACTTCAATGGTACGGTGGAGGGAGGCGCCGATGTCATCCTCAATCAGCCTCTCGAAGCATTTCATGACCACCGAGGCGAGGGCCACCGGACGGTAGTCATGCAGGCAGGCTGGGGAGGCGATCTTCGGCACAGGGATGACGGTGGACCTCTTGAAGCGGGACGGGACCACTGATTTGGCGAGGGAGGACTTCAGTACTCGCCCAGATATGCCATCTGGGCCCGCAGCTTTCCTGGTGTTCACACGCATCAGAGCCCTCCTGATGTCATGCTCAGTTTAATCAAGAATCGGACAATTTAACAAATGATGCGTATCTCACGGAGCCAGTTCTGTCAGACAACTTGACGGCACCAAACGCTTCCACACGCTCTATTTGAGCATCCAAACCCTCCTGCCCTACCTGCTTTGTTTCCTGCTTGCTTGCTGCGCTGCTGTGCTCCCTCCACCTCCCCTGCATCCACCTGTAGGGCTCTACTCTTCCATTAAGCTCATCACTCCTATAATTTTATCTCACTCAGTATGTTTGCTGTACACATCACTGTTAGTGATGAGCAATAGAGCCCAGACACCAACCTCAAATGATGCAAAATAAATAAAGATAATTTTGAAGCGTTCAGAAATCTTTTTACAGAGTGGCTCATCAAGAACCAATTTTCAAAAAAGAGACAAACATTTAATTAATACACCGCGTTCCAAATTATTATGCAAATTATATTTTTCTCCGATTTTCTGAAATAGTTGATGCAAATTACAGTCAGTATCATTTTCAAGTCATCAACCATTAGGGTATAATTTGAATGTTGTTGAACAAACCTCCCAATGATAACAGTATTTTTTTCTAAAATAAAAACTCAAAATGCACTGTTCCAAATTATGCACAACAGAGTTTCAAAACATTTTATAGGTTGTAAAGAACTAAAAATGGTCATTTGTTGAATTTGCAGCATTAGGTCATATTTACTGAAATCAAAAGCTATTTCAATTAAAAACATCTTAACAGGCCAAGTTACATGTTATCATAGGACCCTTCTTTGATATCACCTTCATAATTCCTGCATCCATTGAACTTGTGAGTTTTTGGAGTTTCTGCTTGAATTTCTTTGCAGGATGTCAGAACAGCCTCCCAGAGCTGCTGTTTTGATGCAAACTGCCTCCCACCCTCATAGATCATTTGCTTGAGGATGCTCCAAAGGTTCTCAATATGGTTGAGGTCAGGGGAGGATGGGGGCCACACCATGAGTTTCTCTCCTTTTATGCCCATAGCAGCCAATGACACAGAGGTATTCTTTGCAGCATGAGATGGTGCATTGTCATGCATGAAGATGATTTTGCTACGGTTCTTCTTTTTGTACCATGGAAGAAAGTGGTCAGTCGCAAACTCTTTATACTTTACAGAGGTAGTTTCACACCTCCAGGGACCCTAAAGGGGCCGACCAGCTCTCTCCCCGTGATTCCGGCCCACGATGACCACGCTTAAGTTTTCATGAAATATCTAATGTTTTCATACCTTGTCCAAGGCATTGCACTATTTGAGGCTTTTCAGCAGCAGAGAGATCCTTTTTCTTTCCCATATTGCTTGAAACCTGTGGCCTGCTTAGTAATGTGGAACGTCCTTCTTAAGTAGTTTTCCTTTAATAGGGCTCACCTGGCAAACTAATTATCACAGGTGTCAGATTGATTTCAGTGATCCTAAGAGCCCTGAGACACAATACCATCCATGAGTTTAATTGAAAAACAAAAAATGTAATGTTTATGACACTTAAATCCAATTTGCATAATAATTTGGAATGCGGTGTAATGAGTTTGGGAGTTAACAAGTTACATGTTGACACTCGACATGTTGACGTCATGTTAGATCGCCTAAAGGATCACAGGAAACAGCTTTTGAGACTTCTTCAAACTGAAATTGACTCAGCAGTTGATTCGCCATAGATTGTTATCGAACTTGCCCTATAGAAAGTTTCTTTGCAGGTCCATTTTCTTTCCACGTTTCATTTCAAATTCATACTGTTTACATACAGGAGCGTCCACTTTTAAACCATGTCCCAGGTACAGATTGTGAAATTCTTTATGTAGCATCTTCCTCCACCTCCGACTTTGGGTTTTTGGCAGACTTCTGACTTTATAGACAAGGGCTTGGCGTCAACATGTGATTATGGCGGTTTCTCTCCTTGAGAGAGAGCATCCATCAGAGCAGTGGTAGGACATTTCATTAACAAACTAGAGGAGATCACATCCAACACATCAATGACAACGTGAGCCCCTACCTTTGAATTTATGAATTTCAATGCAGTACAAATTAATGGCGAGGGGTGTTTCAGAGACCTCACCTCCCTCGTCTGCTATCGCGTACATTACAGTGCATCAGTTCATACTGTTTGAATGCAAGTGCAAAGGCTTTGCTTAGATTTGTATGGCTTTGTGTCAGGGCGGGGTCTTGGCTAGACTTGAAATTATCGCTGTTCATATTTAAAGGGAATTAATGAAAATATGGTCGCCGACTGGAGATTATTGTCCACGCGTACAAAGGGCCTGCGCAGGTTTTTGTTCGGCCACATGCTCAAAAAGTGTACTGAATTATTCAGCGGGATCATTATTGCCTTGAATTATTCAGTGGGGTTGATTTTTCGGAAAAGTAATACACTCCTGTTTAGTGAAATTCATTTCTTTCTTTATTTATTTATTTATAACACCAATATGACCTCCCAATGAGCGACTTTAATAGCGCTAAATTTAGCACTCTAAAGCAATAAAATCTGGTGTAAGGGTGCGTGAAAAACGTCCAAACAGGAAGCCGTTAAAATGTCGGCTGCGCAAAACATGAAGGATAACGAAGAGCAATTTCCGTTTGTTAAGCCGTGAAATGTAAGACTGCGCTATTTGGATGGTCCAATTACTGATAGGCTGCGGGACCGACCTATAAACTCAGGCCAGCTGTCGACGGTTCGTAGAAATGTGCGTTCTACCTGCTAACACAGGAAATTAACTTGTTTTGCATCAACATTGATCCGATAAGTCTTTGTTGTCCAGATTCTGCAATTAAGCAGGATTGTTTTTTTATCATGATGTTGTGAGAGTTTCTTTTGCTTCTGCCTCTTCAAGCATGAGCCATTCACACTGTTTGTTTGTCCATTTGTTCTCTGGAAACTTTCGTCTGTTTAGGGCTTCCTTAAGAGCGCGACACATTGGGAAAGATAAAAGCCTTTCCGCCCAATACAGAACAACAGAGCAATGCTTGAAAAATAAGGCTGTGATAAGGCGAGGGGGAAAAAAGTCAAGCAGTATTTAATAAGTGGTTGTCCGCTCTCAGTTGTTTCCCTTTGTAATGATCAGTTACGGGAGAGGCAGCCGCGCCGCTATCATTTGAAACCGTGCAGCCTTTTGACAGTGACCAGTGTACGTGCAGTACGCCGCACACCCCGTTGCTGCGCCCCCGTGCCAGGTGTTTTGCATGTTTTTTCGATAACCCTCCTTTCATCTGTGGCCCTCTTGACGGGTCTAGCTGCTTTGTCGATCGCCTGGGTAATCGATTACGCGCCGCCGCGCGTTATCGAAATCTCTCACGGAAAACAAAACAGAGATGCATCCGGAACGACCAGATTTCCAGCAAATAAGATAAGGCGAGATCTGAAGCCAATCTGAACTGCCACAGCCTTGACGAAATAATATTTCCAAATGTAATGTGAAGATAAAAAAAAACCTTGAGTAAACACTTGTAAAAAATTTCAGTCAGGGAGTCAGGGACTCAAGTTTTGCCTTTTCTTGCTTTGTCCTTAATATTGAGCACAAAAAAATACAATTTCCATTTCAAGGCGAAATGCTCAAACCTTGTATGAAAACGAGAGAGGGTGAATGCCCTCTGATATATGCTTGGGCGTGAGCACACAAAAATAGAGAAAATAAAAAGATTAGCCTTCAATAGGAGGAGAGCAGGAGCTGCAATAATTGAGTGTTAATGTCACGGTGAACACGGAAGTTCACGGATGAAAAACCAGATACTTAGATGTGAGCTTGTGTTCATTTGCTCCAAGGCCAATCATTTGTAATTTCTTAAGTGCGCGTCAAGCTCTGCGATGAATCGATCTCCTGTCGGCTGGAGCTTTACTAAAGTTTTCTGCTTAATTTGCGATGTGATTAATGGAAAACATTAACTGATTTATTATTCGCTCATGCCCCTCGGATCCCATTTTTATGACTATGGAGTCCTATCACTGGCAAGCAACATAAAGAACCACTGAGACTGCAATCCAGAGGCACGAAACGATAACGCTCTCGGCTTTTTTGGGGGGGGACAAGCTCTCGGCTCCTTTTGTTCGAGAGTGGAGCCTCAGTTCAGCCTGTGTGTCTGGCTGCAGTTACTGAGTCGCGAACGATTGAGTCTTTTGCCGGAGTGACTCACGGCTCCCAAGTCAGTTGAAGAGATTTGTTCGCGACGCACGAATCGTCCGCAAGTCTTGCATCACCAGTTCCTAATAGGAACAAACTGACCTTTCAGACAAGCTTTCAGCAAACAGTGGTTTCGTTGTTGAATTTGCTCACAAGGTTTGACAACAGCGGTCTCCTTGGTACGCGGCGGACATCTCAACCTGTCTGGACTGGGTTCAGGAGCTCGCTCAGATACCACCTGCACCAAACCCATCTAATGGCAGAAGAAGAGACACACCCTCTCCCTCCTTCTTTCCCTCTCTCTGGCATATGCACGCACACACACACACACACACACGCACACACACACACACACACACACACACACACTCACAATCGATCTCTTCCTCTTGTGGTAAACTTAACCTCGAGGGAGTGTCCCATTTGTTTCGAGTAGCGTCTCGGGGTTTCGGGGGAGAAGAGTGTGTAATCATTTTTGTAATTCCTTCCAGAGTCTATATACTAGTGACCTCATCACTCACTGACTACACAGAGCTAATTCTAGCTCTGAGTTTCCAAGCTTCTGTTCTCAAGGTTAAGCAATTTTGGCCCTAAAATGGGAAGAAAGAAAAACAGGATTGCAAAGAAGTCGCTGGGTGAGAAGCATGAAGTTGAGTTTTTATGCGGTAAACTCATCGAATTGGAAAGGTGATGGGCAGAAAATATTCGATGCACCAAGAGGAAAAAAACAGGATTGTCTGTTTTATTTGGACACATCATGTGTGATGAAAGACCGTACAAATTGACTTAAAAGAAATTAGTTTCATTGGTTTTGTACGGCATCACCGATGCTGGAAACGACTATATATATTTTCTATCCAGATAAGACCGCACAGATGGCCGAGATGTGTTTTCTGACCCATCAACAGCCCCCTAAATGTGCGGACGTCCTCATTTAATTTGTAAATGGGAAACCTGTCTGCTCTGCTACTGTTTGTTCAGGCATTTAATGAATGAGACGCTGTGCGGGAACTGGGCGAGGGCAAACAACGGCACTACGGTTTATCTAATCAACAAGCTGTGCACGATAACTTCAACATTGCTGTCTGTCTGTCTGTCCGTCTGTCTCTCTGTCTGTCTGTCTGTGCCCTGTGCTTTACAAGCGAGGGCACGATAAATGCTTCATCTTGGCAGAAAAGATGGGCAGAAAAAGAGGTCAAGAGGTGAGGGGCTGGTTCACGAAAAGGGATAATAAGAAAATGTCTGGCAAAGCTGCCCTTAAAGAACCTCCCAACGCAGCCTCAAGCGTGATTTATAGTCGCCGCAAGCGAGCCGTGCCGCTCATGACGCATGCACTACCAGCACAAGCATTTATAGTTGATGAATTGACGTGTAGATGCCGTGGCGACATTCTCCTGAAAGACAGGGGCCGATGTGCACAAACCACCTGGGGAAACTGAAAGAACTGATGTAAACATTACACAGAATTCCTGAGGGAAGGATCTGAATAACTACAAAAGTAAAGTTAAAGCAGTCAAGCAGTAACATTTAAATAAAACGTTTTAAATGTATGTATACCTATTGTAGTCAGTGCAGCTTTATACATCTACACAGATGAGCCACAACATAAAAAACACTGACTGGTGAAGTGAATAACATTTCCCATCTCGTTACAATGGCACCTGTCAAGGGTTGGGATATATTAGGCATATTAGGCACCTATATATATATATATATATATATATATATATATGTGCCTAATATATATATATATATGTGTGCCTAATATATATATATATATATATATATATATATATATATATATATATATATATATATATATATATATATATATATATATACACACACACATATTATCATGATTTTGGGCAAATTGTCGGTGTAAACATTACAAAGACAATAGTCCAAATCTTAAGACATAGACACCGCTATCTCGTTCCATGGTTTCACACCATCTGGTCATGCATGAATGGATCATACCGATTGTACCTGCCGACCTCTTTGCACAACCTTCCTTCCGAACACGTCCATCTTGAATTACCTGAGGTGCGGGCCCCCATGCAAAATCACCGTGCAATCGCTAATTACGTCATTTATGGCGCGTACACTAAACGACACTACTGCCGCAGTGACTGTAAAGCAGGCTTCAGCAGGCTGAGCGGAGCTCCCTGCCGAGCTGAATTACCATTCCCACACATTCAGAAAGACTTGTGTGTGGGCGTGTATTTGTGCTCGAAAGGACAACTTCTTCTTCATGAGAGAGTTGAATGCCCCATACTATTGCACACACACCCATGTGACCTTCAGCTTGTAACCGTTAAAACGATAGGGAATGTGAGGTAAGTACAGTAAATATTCTTAGGGAATATTGTGAGGATGGCATATTTCATTTTCTGTTCCTTCTGCAGTGGAGCAGTAGTGGAGTAAGAATATGGAAGGTAGTACTGATAAATATGCTGGTATGACCATATTGTGTGCGTGTGTGTGTGTGTGTGTGTGTGTGTGTGTGTGTGTGTGTGTGTGTGTGTGTGTGTGTGTGTGTGTGTGTGTGTGTGTGTGTGTGATATATATATATATATATATATATATATATATGTCTATGATAGATAGATATATTGTATAAATATATCTATATTTTGTCTGGTGAGATAATGTTAATAATCCTCAATAAAAAAACTATTTAAGAAAAAGTGCATTAAAGACGATGAAATGATGATGATGAGAGAACAAAACTTGTATTTCCCCACAGGGATTAATAAATCTTGTACTGTTAAGACTGACAGAAGCAACATTAATATGCAATTATGGATGAATAAGGACAGAGGAGCCAATCAGCACAGCAAATGATCCTTTTTATAAAATGAATAAATCAGTATCTTTTATTTGACGTCCTTATATTCATGAATGAGTTCAAAATGAATGCCCTGAAGACATCCCAACAGCCACAACAGAGTGTAGTCGACGCACGATTCAGAACCTGCCCAAGATTGAGAAATGGTTTTTTTTTTCTCTTGACTCCACTTAAGTTAATTAAGAGCAAATACAAAATTTGATATAATAACAGGATGAAGGGAGCCCTCTTTAAAATGCACACTTCACCATTCCACACAGCTCATAAAAATGACCAACATTAACACAGAAGAATAGGATTCAAGAGAAAATTAAAATGAGTCCACTGGTGAACAATCTTTAAAATGGAACTGTAACATTACATCCAACTAACTGACATTGCACAGAGTACAAGTACTGAGGCAACGAAATGCATTTCATCATCCTAGTAACTGATGTATCCAGGAGCAGTGGGCTATCATACAGCGGTGCCCAGGGAGCAGTTAGGGGGTTAAGTGTCTTGCTCAAGGACACATCAACACGCTACCAGGAGGAGCCGGGGATCAAACCGGCAATCTTCACACTGGACGACCCGCTCTGCCTCCTGAGCCACTGCCCCCATTAGTGCACGCAGCCAAGTGACGTCCGATTTGCAGGTAAAGCATGATTTAGTGTCGCTTGAAGTGCCCATGGTTATTTTCGTAATATTTGTATCACAGCGAAATGTTTAAATATTGAAAACATGAGAGTTAAATGATCCATCATTCAAACAAACACAGAAAAGAAACACTCATGAGGTGAAATAATAGGTACAGACAGTTCCACTGCAGTATCTGGAGGTCCCTCTTTGAAAGGTTCTGTTCTGTCTGTGTGTGTGTGTGTGTGTGTGTGTGTGTGTGTGTGTGTGTGTGTTTATCTGATGGTCATTTCAGGAAAGTTGATGACGAACAGAAACGTTTACAGCGTTTTTTAAAGTGGACCCTTCCTCCTCCCTTTCCTTACTTCCTGCCTGCCTTTGCTCCTCCCTTTCTTCCATCCCGCCTCCCTGCCTTTTTCCTTCTCTCCTCCATCTCATCTTCCTCCTCCTTCCTTCATTCTTCCCTCTTCCCTTCTTCCCCCTTCCTTCCTCCCTCCCTCCCTCTCTCCCTCCCTTCCTTCCTGCTTTCCTCTCTTCTTCCCTCCTCCATAACCTCCTTCCTTCCTTCCCCTACTCCCATTCTTCCTTTCCTCATCCCTTCATTCCTTCCCTGCTTCCTTCCTTCACTTCCATCCTTGCTTACTCCCTTCTTCTTCCTTCCCTCCTTCCATCCCTCCTTGCTATCTTCCTTCCCTACTACATTCTTCCCTCCTTCCTTCCTTTTCTCATTCCCTCATTCCTTCCTTCCCTCCCCTCCTTTGTTCCTTCATTCCTTCTCTCCGTCCTTCACTTCCATCCTCCATTGCTCCCTTCCTCCTTCCCATCCTTCCTTCCTTCTTCCCTCTTTCCTTCCCTTTGTCTTTCTATACATCCTTGCTCCATTCCTTCCTTACTCCCTTCTTCTTTCTTTCCTTCCTCCTTCATTACATCATACATTCGTTCAGACTGCATTGGCTGTGACTGGATCAATGTGTTTAATATTGAATTTATTCTACAAAAAAGGGAAAATACAGCTGTAACGCGTATTTCTTGCAACTTAAATACCAATGGTCAGCTTACTGACCTGCATGAATACACATGAGCATCTAAATCGTAGCAAGCATGCACCGATTTTATCTTATTTTATTGTAATGGCTCCCACCAGCAGATTATTTTTAGTCCATTTTATATATTGTTCATAATAAATAAGAATGAACAAAAAGCATTTGGTTGCTGTGGTGGTGAATTTAAGTGGTATTTCTTTCGGGCTTTTTCTGCCTTAGCAGGTTCTTGATGGGAACAAGACCAAATAGAGTCAATTCGAGTCAACTTCATTGTCAAC
Source organism: Zeus faber (assembly GCF_960531495.2). Lineage (NCBI taxonomy): Eukaryota > Metazoa > Chordata > Actinopteri > Zeiformes > Zeidae > Zeus > Zeus faber. The sequence goes on from NC_137193.1 coordinate 31,775,436, forward strand.
CGAGGTGTCCACTGACTAGTTTCTCTGATGGGGAAATACTTTTCACTTGAAGTTAGCTACCTTAAGACTATCTTCAAGGGACTTAACCAAGCAACCCGAATTTGCACAAAAGCAGAACTCTGTTATCTCAACTGAGCAGGGGATGTGAGGGCTGTTGACTTCCACACCCAAGACAACAGATATGTTTGTGATTCATTTTAGATTATGGCCGCAGCGAATGTAAGCAGGACCTCCAGAGACTTGAAGAGCACTGGTGCGGTGACATATCTGTCGCTGGCGCAAAGTCCCCTGGCGGCAACATTAATTGAATAATCCCCTGTTGTGCAATATCTGACCCACCCCACGGCGAGTGGCATGTGGCGTCGTCCACTTCGCTCACTGAAGACTTCTTGAATAGGAAAATTTAAGAAAAATGACAAGAAAGGGTTGCTGTGTAACCAGAGGCCCAAATAGCACTGACGTTTGCATTTAATCTGAAAGGTACAGCGCTGACAGAGAATTGCGGTTAATCTTCATCATAGGATCATAGGATGTACTGCATCCATAATGAGCACTTCACCTGGATGAAAAGTATGTTCCTCTTAAATATAAAGTAGATAAAGAATATGTCACAGTTATCAATAAACCTCCAACACCTACACAAAATAAAGATGTAATAAGTCAGAAATAACTCTTAACCGATAGAAAACAATCGGTGTTCGCTGACCCCCTCACACAAGCGCCTCTGTTCGCTGCATTGGACTTATTCCAAATGAAATTGGGCCTCAGTTAGAATTATTTGTCAATTCTTGTCTTGTCAGATGACCTTTCGTGTCAAAGCCCCTGAGCTGAGGTGTTCCAATGCCGCCATTCTGTGATAGCAAGTGATCCGAGTGTTCGGCGTCAGAGGACTCGCACATCCCCCAGAATCCAGTCACTGGCACCAGACATTCATGGCAGTAAATATCTATGGGATACCGTGTAAGAAGTCTCGATTTGCATGCAGATTACAGCCGCTGCTACACAAGGGATCCCCTACCTCAATTAACTCGCAGCTGCATTAACTATTGGCAACAGGTGGCGTTCCATCAGGAAATCTCTGCGGTCAGAAATAATCAGCTTTGGGATGAATTTGTGTGAAAGGGGGAAAAAGAAAATCACATTTTTCTTTTCTTTTCAAACCTATTTATTACAGCGATATTATCTACTGCCTAATGCTAATCAGTTTTAAATGTCCAGCTCTAATCTTGCGCTCGCATTTGGTGACTAGACTATAAGCTATTATTGGCATTATATCCATACTGAAGCCTACACGACAACCTGTCGGCTTGGTGGGATTGTTTTTTGTTGGCGTCCAGCTGATTGCATCACACCCGCAGTAAACATTACCCATAACCACACGTCCTGTCCTACACCCCCTTGACACCACTATCCCCCCTGCCGTCCAACTCCCTCGCTCTCTTCCCGAGAGGTGGTCCATCATCTTCTTTCCTTCCTCTTTTAACAACCACCCCACCCTCTGTCTTCCTCTTCATCACTCACTGTCTCCCCCCCACCCATTAATTGTACGTGGAGTAATATCACAGTGCGGTGACACATTGCATTGCGCTGCTGCCTCACAGCAAGAAGTCCTGGGTTTGATTCCCGCCCGGGACGCTGTTGGCCCTGCTCTCGGGCGTGTTATCTCCCGAATAGGGGCCTTTCTGTGTGGTGTCCCTGTGCTCACAAGGAGATTCCTCCATGTAACATCAGAAAGGACCCCCACTAAAAACATGCAGAACATTGTCGTCTGACCAGCGATGGACATCTATAACCGGTTGCTGTATGCTGCCCACTGCTCCTGGCTGCCCCCCGGAGGAAGGACAAGCCAGGACGGGTCAAAAGCAGAGAATTTATTTCACCGGCCACCATTTCAAGTGTGTGTGCCAAACAAAGATTCTTCTTCTAATTTCATCAATCTAGAATTGTCGCCCGTTTGAACCGTTTAGAGTTGAATCATTTGTCACTGTCATCTCCTGAGATTATCCGTGGTGTGGTGGATTACACTACGACTCCGAGAATTACATTTGAAACTTGAAATGGTTTTTTTTTTAAAAGAGGTTTTAACCTCGTCTTGTGTTATTTTTCTTGGTCACTTGACATAGTGGGGATTTCTATATCTTCACTTTTGTCGTTCTTTGTTGTAAATTCTCGCCCAATAATGACAGTTTACAAACCACAACTACCTCACAACTAACTAAACCTCCCTTTTTTTCAACAATTTAATCTCACAGATTACCACTTCAAATGATGAGGGGAAGGTTTGGGAAAACAAATATTGACAACCCTGATATTCAATTTCACATGGAGGTGTAATTTAATGACTTATTTCCCGGTGTGCTCCAATGCTTCAAAAATACATTTTGTAAAGGAGTGAAGGAAAGCATAAGGATTTAATATGGATGAATAGACGAAAACGATAGGCCTACCTACACACACTACACACAAAAAAAATTGCATTTATCAATATCAGATGTGTAAATAAGAGCAACTCATTGTTGCACAATGGCACTCGAGTAAATCAATTAGGAGTCGAGACTCACGGACCCTGAACTTGGCCTACCCGTGTGTTCCGTTACCATTATCTTTAAAACAAACAGCCTTTCTCATGGAAATCGGTGGCCTCCGAGGTGAGCTTCAAGTGCCTTCCCCCTTTTCACACCTTCGGTCACAACCCTCTCTCAGGCTCTCATGTGAGCGGAAAACATAAACGACGCTATATGGCTCGTACGCCTTCTGTGTTGGAGCCAGATTGGATTAGAATTGTGCTGCTGGACATGATTTAATAACAACTTTGTTGAGCGCGATGGAAATAAGTTACCATTCAAGCATTCACATAATTAAAACAAAACATTACGTCCATTACGCGCCGACATCCCGAAGGTTTGGACACCCAGTTGGTAAAGGCTTTGGATGCTGATTTGGACGTAGATAATTATGGATACCACAAGGTCAATTATAGAACAATTCGATATATTTAGAATTATGTCAGATAAAAAAATATATAGATGTAGTTAATGCAGATTAATCGTGCATGTAGTCTGCCTAAACCCAAGTTAAGTGCGTCACCTTCGTCTATCCAGTTACGCAATTGGGTGTCGTGAGTGGGAGTGGGGAATGGGGGGGTTGCAGTGTGCGTCCAGAACTTCAAGAAAAGGGGGCGTAGAAGAAATCTGACCGTGCATTCCAAAAGCCAAAGCAGGAAAAAAGAACGGATCCTCGTCACACATAGGTCCGAGTGGGGTCTTGCGTAATTGTGATGTGGACGTGTGGTCAGTTTAAAGGGAACGGGAAACGAACAACCACTATATAGCAGTGCATTGCATACCGAATTTGATCACGAAGAGCCACGAAGTGGGGGAGACGAGCAAAAGGAGAAGAGAGCAGACAGAGAGCGCGGAGAGCACTGGGAGGGGTGGTAACCAAAACCCTGGATACCATTTTTACGCACGCACCGACTGGCTGTAGTATGGAGAGTGTTTGGCTCCCACAGGTGTAACATTGACAACTAACTGAAATCAGCGATCTCCTCGGGCCCGAATACATCCACGTAGTATTCTTTCATTTTACTTTTATTTTGGCAGGTTTTTACAGTTTTAGAAAATCTATCCCTCGGCTCGCCTCGCCGCTTTTACGCCATGAAGTCGCTGCTGCCACTCGCGGTGGCTTTTCTCGCCGTCGCTCAGGTTTTTTGTGAGGAAATCGGCACCAAAGAAGAGCTTGACTACTGGGCGGGCGGCAACCACGTTCAGGTAGGACAAGTCAAAGCATCCGATTCATTTGATTGAGGCTCGTTGAACGAATGGGTTCCAAAAGTAAATGTTTTGCGAATAGGACGGTGGATAAACTTCTGCCTAATGACCTTGTGCCGTATTATATCTGTCCCCATCACCCGACTGGAAGCGGGAGGCTCGATTGAGCTCGGCGGTGATTTTCTTTTGCGCCCCTGCCGTTTCCCATTCCCATGTTACGCACGTCCAGGCGCTTGACTTTGCGGCGCTGGACGACTGCCAAGTCCCGAAGCGCAGCTTTCCACGGGGATCCCGTTTCTTCCCCGATACGTCGCCGACATTTCAACTTAAAATGTCCACATTTCAACCAAGTCCACAATTTGGCCAGGGGGTTGACTCTTTGTGAAATATAAAATAGAAGTATAGTATAAAAGGACTAAAGTATTAGTTTTCCTACACTGCGGAGCAATTTTACGCACGCAGCCAATTGCGCTCACGATTTATTTGACGCAGGTTGCGCACGCCTTTTTGGCTCGTTCTCTTAACACGAGTCAGGGTCTGTTCCCCCACGCAGGACGGGTGGCTTTCCACAGATCCGTTCAGAGAAATCCTGCGAAGGATGACGAGGAAGCCCCGACCGAACCAGTTCATCGGCCTCATGGGGAAGCGCTCCACGGGTGAGAAGCGTCTCCACCCAAAATAAACCATCTATCTATCTATCTATCTATCTATCTATCTATCTATCTATCTATCTATCTATCTATCTATCTATCTATCTATCTATCTATCTGTCTGTCTGTCTGTCTGTCTGTCTGTCTGTCTATCTATCTATCTATCCATCTATCTATCTATCTATCTATCTATCTATCTATCTATCTATCTATCTATCTATCTATCTATCTATCTATCTATCTATCTATCTATCTATCTATCTATCTATCTATCTATCCATCTATCCATCTATCCATCTATCTATCTATCTATCTATCTATCATCCATCCCTCCATCTTTAGTCATTCATATCCATGTCACCCCGAATGACATTCTGAAATTGAGGTGACCTCTATTTGACTTGAGTTCTAATTACATTTTCTCCTCGTTTTCTTCTCCCATAAAGCAAACGCACAGATCACCCATAAAAGTAAGTGATTTAAAGCAAAAAAAAAAAAAAAAAAAAAAAATCCGAATTACCTTGTAAACCTTGAAACCAGAAATCCCGATGCAGATGGGAGTGCGTAGGCGCTGGACGGGTGGAGACGGATAACTTTTACGTCTCTTTTGTGTTAATTCCGTCACACTTTCAAATCAATCCGTTGGTTTGTCTTTCCGTCTGACGCGTCATCTGATCCAACCAAGCGCGCAGAAGAGAGAGCGGAGAGATAAAGAGAACAAAAGGAGATTCTATTCATTTCTATTATATTCATATTAATTTGACAGGTCGCTTTAGTTCTATTCGATTGATTAAATATGTAAATAGTTAACTATCCATTTTGTAACGGGTCTTTTAATGCATGAACCAATGAAGCTTCATTTATTTTGCAATTTGAACCTGACATTTATGGATAAGCTAAACCACCCTTAATTATAGTGTTCAGTGTGTTTTGCGGTCCACTGCTATTTCCCTTAGTTGATTTGAATATCCTATTTTTCTGATTATTGCAAAGAATCAACCACGGGGATCGGACACAATTAATTCACAAAGCTTAATGAGTCTTTTGGGGGATTTTGCGGGGGATTTTTTGTGTTTTTATTTTTTTTCAATCTGGAATTCTTTGGAACGGTCCGGGGAAGAGAGGAGGAGAGAGGGATAGAGGGGATGCAGGAAATGAGGAGGAGGAAAAGGACCTCTCTCCCCCCATCCTCAGTCAATGGCATAGATAACCCCCCCCCCCCCCTCACACACACACACGCACACACACGCACACACACGCACACACACCCAATACACACACACACACACACGCGCGCGCGCAATGCATGACTGTAAATCACTCATCATTAAGGCCCCCTCCCCCCATCCCCATTGGGGTGTTTACGGCTGTACTGATGGAGCGTCTCACCTCCCTGTGCGTTCACTTTTATACCTACTATACTACTACTACCATGTAAAAAAATAAGATTGGAGTCATTGGATCAACTATTAAAATACTTTGAATTGTTAAACAATATACATAATAAATATATATAACACACACACACTCACATAAACAAATATATATTTTAAATATTAGTTATATTATTATTTGTTATGACTAATATTTTTTTTTTGGGAGGGGGGGGTGGATTTATTGCTTTGATACTGAAGGGATATCCCCTGGAGTCGGAACCACCTCCCGCGCCTCCTTTAAGATATTAGGCATTCCATTAGTGTGATTGACAGGGGCGCCTGGCCCTCCGCTCAGGTGACGCACCTGTGTCCCTCAGGTTGGGTGGGGGTGGAGTGAATTTTGATGCTGCATGCCATTAAAATCGGTACACGGGGCGGGGGGGGGAGGTCCGTCCTCCTACTTTGTAAAGTGAAAAGGAACGGGCATTCAAGTCGGATTTCCTTGGATGATCGCTCACGTCCGACTTTACCCAGATAACAGACGTGACGTCACAGAGTCTTGCGGCGCACTCCGTTTAGCGCCGAACGAAGTTGCCTATTCATGGGCTGAGAATTGAAAACATGCAAACTTCGACCTGAACTACTCTGCAGCTTTTATTTTGCGTTGAGCGTGTAGCTTGGCAGACAAACACAAATTTGACTGCAGGCATCCAGAGCCGATAGGACACATTTATCTTGGAAAGGGGGCGACAGACTCCGAGACTAGAGAATTACAGATTTCCGCGTTTAAAGGAATGCAGCACTCGCAGAGTCTTTCTAAGGGAATGTGTGTGTTGTGATAATAATATAGGATGAGACTTAAGATATGACAAAACATGTGATACAAATCATATATTATTGTCAAAAAAATATTTTGCAAAATTGCAATCTCTTTTCATTTAAGGGCATAAAATCAACTCCTTTGTTGGACTGATGGGGAAACGGAGCCAGGAGGAGCCAGGTAATCTCCCTTGATACATTTTATGTATATGGACAACATGGCTTCCCAAACTGGGGTTCGCGGACCCTAGTGTATTCTGACCCATATTCAAAGTCACTCTAATGAAGTTAATTCACTATTTTTTTGCTGTGAGATTGGCACTTTTTGTATCAAGGTTGTGAACCATTTTTTCCCACTTGTTTTCTCTTCAATGTTCTTCTCTATTTAATGCAGATTCCTATGAATGGAGCACAATACACACCTACGACAAGCGCCGCTAAGGGCGCTGACCCGCCCCGCTGACCTGCCCCGCATCTCACCTGCAGGCCATCCTTCATACGTGGGTGGGGGGTCCTGGCAGCCTTCTTTTTTTTTATTTTTTGTTTCATTTATTTTTTGTTTTACTAAAAACTAGGTATAGCTGTTAGTTGAAAGAAAATCTCTGTTTCCACATTGTAGTGTTGTAGCAGTGCCGTACCTGTGCCAATTGGATGTCACCCATGCAGGCAGCAGCTGGGGAGCTGGGGATGCAAAGTGCGATCAGAACCACCCCTCCAGCAGAAAGGTGTTTTCATTTGAGATGCGTGACTGTCACAGAACCTGTTGTTGTGTGTACAACGTTGCACTGCCAAGCTCACTGTCTAGTGCCTCATAAGCGTTTAATCTTGATTCTGTAAATACAACCCCCCCATGAGATCAACTGTTGTTGATCTCACTCTGATCTGACTCTCATGTCGTTTGTCTCAACTGACTGAAACAATCCTGACTCTCTCTCTCAACATGACCATGTACAGTAGGGTGCGACATGACACAACAAGTGTGTGTGCGTGCGTGCGTGTGATATTAGCTTGATAAACTGTATAATAAAAGTATTTTCTTTATTGATTGAAAGTGGGTTTCTTATTGTGGCCTTTGGGGGGGGGGGTGCAAGTACTTACAAATGAAGTTTCTAAAACCTCGGAGAGGGGAGATACTTCTGTGAGACAAAGGTTGGTTCAGTCAGAGTCAAATCACTTATTTACACCAGTGTTTATGGCATTATTTACAATGAAATAATCCCATGGAACACTATTGGAACATCCCATGGAACTAACTATCCTGTTAACCACAAAAAATGTCAGAAATATGTAGAAATGTGCTTATTATTTTGGACATAGTGATGCAAGACTCCCCAATGATTTGTTCGTCGCGAACAAATCTATTGAATGATTCGAGTGGAGAAAAGGGAATCTTCAATACACAAAATAATTGCTGAACTAAATTAAAGTCCAAGGCAAAAAAAAAAAAAGACCAAGGTGTTTGGCACAATTCATGTTGAATGTGACTAAATTACTCTTTTCATTCCACCAAAATAAATTGTTTTGACAGAATTAAATTATTTGTGTCAGATTTCCAACTTCACAACTCACAGCCAAACAGGCCCTTCTGACTTTCGTCCACCCAAAGTCCCCCCTCACTCACCGTGCGTTGCACCAAATGAACCAAACAAACTAAGAGTAGGGAAATCAAACAGCTCTTTTCACTGAATGACTCGCCAAGAAACCAAATCTCCAAAAATAGTTGAACCTTTCATTACTACCAATAGTTGTTACATTCAGAGTGAAACTGCCAATGAACAAAGAGCTGCTATTTCGGCTGGAATTGATGAATTTCATGGAATTTGTACAGCCATGCAAATTTGACCTTGCAACTAGGGCCGACCAATATATCGGTAGACTAAAAATATCAGCCGATATTTGGGCTCCGAAGAATTATCAATATCGGTTGAATTTTTGCAGATAAAGTGCCGATAAAGGTTAAACCTTACCATGCATGAACAGATTAAGAAGCCAAGAGTGGAAGTAAAGGTCTTGTAACTTTACATTGCTGAACCAACTCTTGAATGAAGTCAATATTTGTCTGTGGACATTTCATTTCAGAGAAGATTCAATGTAGTCTTGGAGAATATTAAATAACCATTAAAGGATTGTCAGTGTTGATAGTAGGCTAGCGGACCCTGCAGGGATAGGCATACCATGGGGTTTTAGCCCTGAAATGTTCATTGTGGAATTTCCTGCTCACCCCCAAGTAAGTCAAAAACATATTCTGTGTTTGTGTCCTCGAAGTTAGGGAGCTTTGCCTATGATCATAGAACTTGAGTCAGAGCAACCTAACTATCCTTCCCTTGCTCCAAAGCAACGGGTCCGAATAGTCAGTTTTATTTTATCCCTAAAGTTTAGAAAGTTGATGAAACATCTCATTTCACATGCAGTGTTCAGTCTGTTTGAATGGAACCTTGTGGTTGGGAACTTCTTTTTAAATATATATATAAAAATATTGTTTTAATTTGTTGAATAAACATATGCATACTATGCTGTAAAGGACACAGAGTGGCAGTGCTTTTTTTGTTTTTTTTATCATATCTGTTTCTGTTATTTGAGTAAATTATTTAAACGGTTCAAACTGATTTTATTTGCAGGTATAAAGGAAAACTTCAAAACAGTTGTGCCTCAATTTGGTTGATGAGTTTTAATCTCCGTCAGTCGGACACCACCTTGATACGACAAACCCGTTTATTACAATTAAAGTGATCGGCCGCGTGAATAACGCACAATGGCTCGATGCTAATCTCTCTCCAGCTGATCTGACACCTGAGGAATCACCGTCAAGGTTAGCAGCTTTAAAAAAAGAAAGATGGCTATGTTAATCCTTGAGACCAGCATCCCAGTGGCATTTGAATGCTGTGAACAAATTAATATTAATTTTGTGAATGATATTTAGAAAACTTTGTTCTGCTCTATCTTTCCAGAGAACGATCCTAGTATATCTATGGGAAGTACAATTATCATCTGAGAAATAAATCTCTTGGGTTATTTGTTCACAACGTTCTTGACCCAACTGAAGGGATATCTGTAAAACCAACTACTTTACTATATCGTTTGACTATACACCATCACTGGTCCTTGTCGGGTTTGTAGATGGCCAGGGTTCGGGCCGAGGGGTCGGTGGCACCGATCCAGCGGGGCATCCAGTAGTGAGAGAGCCAGGCGGCGCGGCCCGGGTAGTGCTTCTCAAACACCTGTCGGAAGTGGTAGGCCTCTTTGGTCTGGGGCGGCATGTGGGGGAAGGTCTTGTGGGCCTTTTCCAGCTGGGAGTCGTTCACCTGGGGGAGGAAGGACCGTTCACTTTGAGAAAATGAAAGAGCTTTTTTTTTTTTTGGCATGGCTCACCCCTCCTCTCCTCTACTATGCTTTTACATTTAGAGATACCGAGGCTTACGGCTAAACGATTTTCGAATGTACAGCAATCTTCCGGAGAAAACGAATACTGAATGTTAAACATTGAATGTTGCAGTCACTGTTGTAGGCCATCCACCCAAATAACAGGCGGTGGATTTGTGGATTTATGAAGATACAAAGTCGCATTTTTAATGAACAAAAGAATAAACAATCATGTGAAAACGCATGCACCGGAAAAAAAACCTGCGATTCTACGGTGATTTGAGCTTTTGCTGCACATTTTCATATTTCACCGTTCACTGTGTACACGGGGTTGACTAGACATGTCATTTCTGGGTAGGGCACCTGGCTGCGGCGCCTGCCAGGTCCCCGAACTGGTACTGTGCCCAGATAAACCAAACAAAACTCAACTAAAGTGAAGTCAATCACATCGTCGTAGTGTTGTAATGGACATACTGTCAGCATGAACCCCCAGGCGTTAGGGACATGTCTCAGGCTTAATTCTAATGATATGTCCTAACTAAAACAACTTTATTAAAAAGTTAATTAACACCCACACCAGCGCCTGAGTGTCAGTTTCACACCATCTCTACCAAAGTTGAAAACACTGATGTCCCGGAGTTCCAGTGTATTTACAGTGTCCTGTAGACACTCTATGGACATGAAGAGGTTTCAAACCAAGAAATTCATTGCATTGTCTTATTTGCAATATTCTGTTTAATGATGAATAATTAACCCGTTTAGCCAGAGGGGATTTTCAGCATTTTCACCCAAAATGAATAAAAAAATAGCTCAATAACCATTTGGATGACACGCATCATTTTGGTACCCACATATTTTTAATAGTTGTGAGATTGTGATCCAAGTGTCAGGAACCGTGTGGCTACTACAGAACCAGTAACAGGCTCTAAACCACAGCAGCAAAGGTTTTTTTTTTCTCATATTAGAAACTATTTAAAAGCCTGAATGTCTGGACTACCGGCCTAAAAATGCTGCCCATCTCACCTCACCAAAAAATGTGCCAAAACCAGATGATAATAGAGGGACGAATGACAAGTTTAGGGAGGACTTAGTATAGTTCGGTCTAGGCGGCCTTTGCAAAAAAGGACAGTTATGCCCAAATGTCTCCAAAAGCTTCTTAAACATTCATGAGCCTTCTTTTTGTGTTTCTCCCATTTGCATCGTATGTATCAGCGATGACATGTACACTCAATACAAGCGGCTCTAAACCTCACTAATCCTTATGGTATGGCTCATTTCACTCAGACGTCGGGGCATACCGCGGCTTCCAGGTGCTCCTGCAGGCTGGTGTACCAGGATTTCCTGATGGAGGTCAAGCCGTCGCTAAAGGCCTCCTTGCGTCGCCACAGGATCTCGTCGGGAATCAGGTTCAGCCCTTTGAAAGAATCCCTCAGCAGGTGTTTCTCCACTCCTTGCTGCTCACAGGGAAGAGACACTATCTCGAGTGAAAAACATGGTACAAAAGAGAAGCGTAAAAGGTGGAATGCATGGAGGGAGTGTGTCCACACCCACTCCACTGACCTTGGGGATTCTCATCTCCTCAGGCAGGGAAAGGTAATAGGCGGTAAATCTGTGGTCCAGGAAAGGCACCCTGAGCTCCAGCCTGAAGAGAAAAGGAAATGGGCTCAGAATTTGACACAAAAGGCAAAGGTAATGTCCCATAAGACGAACACGTGTAAGTCGTAAATTGGCCTAAACCTACACAATACTCAAGCAGCCGTGCTGCTAGAAGCGCGTTGACAATAGATGAGAAATATGCCAGTAATTGCATTATCAATGCAAATGATGCTATTTCTCCTGAGCACATTAATGCGTTCAAATGCAATTTCCCTTTGGGATTTAATGAAGTGTGAATGTGCAATTTCCCTCATGATTATGATTAAGGGTCTAATTTAATACCAGGCTTTTTAAAAAAGCACATTAAACAGACTTTGGGAAAAAATAAGTCTTAACTCTAACAGACAGTTCCACCACTTTTGGACCAAGATTCTGGTGCGCCTTGGATAGTGCCGTATTTTCAAAAAGATTTTGAAGATTGATGTGTTGTGCGTATGCAGTTAGACCGGTGGCGGTTGTTGCTGGTGATGAAATGCTTCAAGCTGCCCCGGAGTAATTAAATGAGTATTAAAAATGTAATGTACCGTAATTAATGAGTTTATAGTATGGAAATTAATGTGTGTGTGTGTGTGTGTGTGTGTGTGTGTGTGTGTGTGTGTGTGTGTGTGTGTGTGTGTGTGTGTGTGTGTGTGTGTGTGTGTGTGTGTGTGCGCCTGTGTGCTTGTGTGCGCATGTATGTTGTGTTAAATAAAATGGGGGTGCTAAGATAAAGGGGCGGTTTTAGACCTAATCTAAAACAGATTAGACCTAATCTAAGACTAAATCACGCGTTTAATCTGGACTAACTGAAATGGCCCTTTCTCAGTTATGGTTTAATATAGTCTCCGACCTGCTCTAATCTAGGTTTAAAAAAACCTGATTTCCAGAAGGAAGGTTAGAGCTAATCTAGGTCTAATTCAACCTGGCCAGAGGCAGGTTTATCTTTGGGTTAATGGATGTGGACCTCCAGGTCAGTCAGGTGATCTGGACTAAGACCAGCACCAAGACTAGACAGAAGGAGCTGACTAGTGTTTTATGACCTTAGTCTAGGATGTCCTAGTCTCGATCTAATTCACCTTCGTTTAAACAATGTATTAGAAAGGCATTTTTAAATTCTGGATTAATTCAAGTAGGATTGTCTCAGATTTAGATTAAACCCCGTCTGAGAAACCGCCCCTGTTTGTGGGAAAGGGCTGCAGGGCCTGTTCCGGTTAACTGATCAAATTGATTAATGATTTCCTTTTTGCCAGTAAGAGTGGGCACACAAATCAGACTGATGCTGATCTTCTTTTAAAATATTAATCTCAAAAGAAAAACAAAATTCTAAACAATGTTGCAACACAAGTCCCCTGCCCTTAGCAGCAGGAAGGAACAGACAAAATACCCTGTTGAATACAATTCATGTATGTTTGCATACATAGGTATGGTATCGTTTGCCAAGGAAACAGCAGTTTTTTGGTGTAGAGCGACACCTAGTGTTAGCGCTGCATGGTTACATGAGAAGTACCTACAGCCGCCGTACGTGACGGAGGGGTTTTGAGTCCAACATCTGATCTGGGTCCCCCACAGAAATGAATCCCTCAGAACGTTTTTCCATAGCAAAAGCAGTTCATTTTCACTCCTCAACCAGGTTTAAGGAGTTTAAGCAGTGAAATCTGGCACGATTAAAGTATAGATTCGCCGCTTCACAAACCAAGCCTTATTAGAACGTATTCAAGCGCAGTACCACTCTGCAGCAGAGCGGCACATTTCTCCACAGATGACATTTTTACAAGGCCTGGTTAAAAAAAAAGCGAACTCATCCTTTTAAGTGATTGTCCCCATTTGTCGCTTCCCTCACCCGTGGGCGGCGGTGGTGCGATCAGCGCGGAGGGCGTCAAAGAGGTAAAGCTCCTTCATCAGCCGCACGCTGTCCTCAGCGGCTGCCCTGGGACTCGGTGCCTGCAACGGTATATAGTTACATTATCACACATTGGCCACTTAGTGAGGTTTTAGGTGGGTTTCGGGTCCCCATCCCCAAACTAAAGGGACTTGCCTTGTGGAAGTAAATGTATCCCTGGGTCAGCTCATCCGAGCCCTCTCCGGAGAAGACGACAACACTGTCCGTCTTCTCGCGGATGTACTTTGACACCAAGTACATCCCTGTGGCGGAAATAACTTGTTAGAATACACAAAAATTTATCACAAAAGGCAGGTTTCTGTCGCTCAAGGGGGTTCTCCCCCCACATTTGCTCCGTAGTGGACCCTGCTTTCCACAGTGGATTTATTCTGGATTATCTTTCTTTGTGAGGACCGTTCAGCTCATCGCCCAGGGTTTCCGCTATGATTCCCGAGTCACCGAGCCAGCGATGGGGAACAGGAATGTGGCTTTCCCGAGCTTGCGTTTGGCAGTTCAGTGAGTGGAAAATCGCTATTGATAGTAGTTCTATGAAACCCAGGCAGAGCAGACATTCAGAGCAGACATGCAGTGGGCGTGACGTCGCCTGCAGCAGGGTTTATGCGTTTTTGCGTGTCTATTCATGGTTTATGGTGCCTATTTGCAGTTTGTGAAGGGCTGTATGTTTTTGGACCAATCCTCAAAATGAACAGCGCACACTGAATCTTCAGTGACTATACCACATGTGACCCACCGCATACTTTAGGGTCATTTGGCGGCTTTTGACTTTTTTTTTTTTCGCATCATTTGAAAGTGGAGAGTCAGAGCTTCCAAACGAGGTGTCACTTGTGCAAATCAAGCAAATATTTTAAAGCTATGACTTGTTAATAACAAGGGTGCGGCAAACCGTGTTTCTGAGATAATCACCTTCAAAGTTTCGCCCAGACTTGCTTCATTCAGCTAGCTCCCAGAATGCAAATGGGGAGCCAAAGCCACATGGCTAACTGACATACTGCTGAATGGGCCACTCACCGCTTTGTTCTTGTGTTTTGAGGGAACGTTGAACGTATTTTTGTTTTGAAAAAAGCTTTTATTTAACAGTAAGACTATACATGTTTTATAAAAGTTAAAGTAAAAGTTTAATTATTTTATTTTAAATCACCAACCTCCACGGACTTCATCACGTCATCAATTTTTTCCAACGCGCGTATCATCGGTCTCCTCCGGTGGTTCTTGAAAATATTACGTTTCATCGTCACATTCAGGTTGAATGGTAAATGGTAAATGGTTGAAATCCGCTGTTTGAAATGTTCTCCAAGTCCAGAGTAATATCAGATTCAGCGTCACTGTTGGAGAACTGACTATCATCACGAAAAATGAAGTCCAGTGCGCGCTGCTTAAACTGACTTGGATCTATCGCACTGGTCAGATTAAGGTCCGCGATATGATTAAGTTCTTCCTCCACCCGTTTCTCGTAATCAATAACAACCCAGGGAAATTAAAGTTTTCACAGACAATTGAAACCGGATCCTCGTCTTGTTTAGGGAAGTAACGGGGACGCCATGTGCGTCTAAAACACGTAAGATATAAAGGTTGAATTCCATCAAAACGGTTTCACATTGTGACTTCACATCACATGGAATATGGATGAGTTATCTTCACCTGGACGGTCGCTTTAAAAGAAACAATTGATCGGCGTTGTTCAGCGTTGTTCAGCATTTCGGTAAGTGAACTGCGTTTCCCCGTGTAATCTAACAGGAATATTTAACTACACGGCTTAACATTTTTCTACTATTTATAAATCAAACCCGGTTTTGAAAATACGTTGAGAAATAAAAAAAACACAAAGGAACACAAATCTGGAAAAATCTCATTTTCCTTCAAGAAAGGTTTTTTCAATTTATTTGGCTGCTCCTGGCAATTTTAGAAACGTGCGAGATGGGTGCTTTTGCTGTGGTGGGTCACATATCACTAAATTCTCTGCATCAGAGCACCCCCTACAGGTCGTTTGCGTAGAGACCACGGTTTTGGTCACCGTTCTGTTCGACATTCAAGAGCTTTATTTGCCAACTTCTGAGATAAAAGTGGAATAATAATAATAATAATAATAATAATAATAATAATAATAATAATAATAATAATTTTGATCAAACTGCGTCCCGAGTTACTGCAGATAAATGACTCCATCAGTTATTAACACCGTAGTCGTCTCATAACAAGGATAATCACATCATATGCAAGCTACCACAACTAACTATTACAGTATACACATTTACATCATTAGGATATACCCCTTGAAATGCATCATCTCATTAAGTTACGAACATGTTTATTAACTAGAGAGGCACGCGATTGACATTTTCTTGGCCAATTCAGATTCCTGATTTTTGTCAACTCTGACCCACAGATTCTGATTTTGGCCATGCTGTTCATAATAAAATGTTGACTATGAAAAACTTTTACATCGTTGTCCGATCATTTTGAGTTGATATCGGTGATCGGAGAAATCGAATGTTCTTATCATTTGGTCTCATTGGGTATATCTGCTGTACGTCAATGAAAGATACATCTTGTGATCTGATTACGCTTGTGTAATAGGTCAGCTGCACATACGGGACTACCGCTGCAATGTTTCGTTACCACAATAGTGAAATTGCTGTTTTGGCTTTAAACATGAAACTGAGTTCCAATAAATTAAAATACAATATGGAACGGTCACTGAGTTCGAATATAATACATGGGACTGTCACCAAGATTGAGTATAATGCAACATGTAATTCTCACTGAGTTTTAGTAGGACGCAACATATAACTAACATGGAAATGTCCAGTTCAAACTTCAAATGAAAGTCTCTTTCACTTTTAAGTGTAAATATACATTTGTATTTTATTTACCGTATTTTCGCGACTATAAGGCGCATATAAACGTCTATTTTTTTCCTCAAAATGTGCGGCGCGCCCTATAGTGCGGTGCGCCCTATGTGTGTTCCGCGGACATAAGGCGAGGTGGCCCGAGTTGGAGGAAAGACTCGAGCGGTGGATCATCGAGCAAAGAACGAGTGGGGCGAGCGTTTCGACGGTCACTGTTCGACTAAAAGCAGTAACGCTAGCGGAAGAAATGAAAATTGAACATTTTCAAGGAGGTCCGTCGTGGTGCTTTCGTTTTATGAAACGGTGCCATTGTTCCATCCGGACCAGGACTACAGTAGCGCAGCAACGTCCGGCGGATTATAGTGAAAAGCTGGCGAGCTTTCACTCCTACTGCAGCAAACACATCGCCGACAAACGCATCCAGCCAAGCCACATCACCAACATGGACGAGGTGCCGCTCACTTTCGACATCCCGGTGAATCACACGGTGGAGAAGAAGGGGACCAGCACGGTAGCGATACGCACAACGGGGTATGAAAAGGCGTCGTTTACTGTTATGCTTGGCTGCCACGCAAATGGACAGAAACTGGCGCCTATGGTGATTTTTAAGAGAAAGACTTTGCCTAAAGAGACTTTTCCAGCTGGAGTCATTATTAAGGCAAATGAAAAGGGCTGGATGGATGAGGAGATGATGAAAGAGTGGCTGAGGGAGGTGTATGTAAGGAGACCAGGTGGTTTTTTCCACGCATCACCATCGCTGTTAATCTGTGACTCCATGCGTGCCCATCTCACAGCCGATGTGAAAAACAAGGTGAAACAAATGAACGCTGTGCTTGCTGTTATTCCGGGAGGTCTGACAAAGGAACTTCAACCGCTCCACACCGGTGTGAACCGGCCATTCAAAGTAAGGCTGCGAGCGGCGTGGGAGCGATGGATGACCGACGGAGACCACAGTTTCACGAAAAGTGGAAGGCAGCGCCGGGCAAGTTACGCCACAGTTTGCGGATGGATTGCAGATGCTTGGGCTAACGTGTCTGCTGGCACTGTTGTTCGAGCTTTCGCAAAAGCCGGCATCATTTCCAAGGAGCCGCACGGCACGGAAAGTGACTCTGACAGCGAAGAAGGGGAAACTGGCATGTCTGATTTAGCGCAGCTGTTTAATTCAGAAACAGAGGATGATGACTTCGATGGGTTTGATTAATACTTTGTAATAAATACATGAATAAAGCACAAACATACTCAGTTTTGCTCCCGCTCTATTTTTAAATACGCAGTAGAGGTATTTAAACGTAGTAGAGGATATGTACCGGTATATAAAACCCGCGCCCTATAATCCGGTGCGCCTTATGTGTGTGTTAAATACAGTAATGGCACACATAACTGAGACTGCGCCTTTTAGTACGGTGCGCCTTATGGTCGTGAAAATACGGTATATGGTACTTGCCATTCCAAACTAAATTGCCATCTATGCAAAAATAAAAAAGATTATGAATGGTTGACTCTTCTCACTTTCGTTCACTGGAAGTCCTCCTTCCTCACTGTGCATTAAACCAACTGAATCAAATCAAACGACTCGTTTTACTGAGTGACTCGCCGAGAACCGAGAAAAAAAAAGAGCCGAAACTTTCATCATGAGTGGTGCTCAAGCACAAGGAACAACCTGAGCAGATGCCCTGCTGTAGTGACAGCGATAGATACGCAAAAGGCACAACTTTGGAATATTGTCAGGAAATAGATGAGTAATTTATCAAATCTTAGTTTACCTTGAAGTACCTCCAAACAGCCGACATTTTCTTTCTTTGGCTCTTTTATTTTGAGCGTCAACTACGTTACATTACGTTGTTATCGGGTTTGAGTATCTGAGCATTTTTAGGAGTACAACTACATGAGCACTGTAGCGGGCGTGTAAATCTGACCGACACAGGATCATTTATATCTGACACTGATCGGCCTGTCACCGGTCATTGTTTTGTATTTATTGGTTGTTTTCCATAATTAGATCACAACAATATACTTTTTTGCGTAGTTTCAGCTCTCATTTTGTACCAGCGTATTTTGACAAAGAATTGCGTGGTTGTTACACAAAATGCATGCAGGTTGGCGGGTCTGCAGTTAGGTTCTCCCCTTGCTTTGCTTGCCGGACTCACCGACGGAGGCCCGCACGGTGGTGATGTCGTAGGTCTCCAGGTGGAAGATGACTTCCTCCAAGGCTTGGATGCCTTCCTCGGTGGTGAAGTTCACCTCGTGGTGCTCGCTGCCGATGTGCTCCGCCACCTGGGGGGAAGAGGAACAGCCTGAATAAAAATATTCAAGCTTTTCGTGCCAGATTAGCCCACAGCATTTAGAAAGCAGCAAGGACAGGATAGAAACGTCACTTGTGGAGAAACTGGTTTGCTCGGGCATCTTGGATACGATACTTGTCTATGTCTGAAGTTTGAAGGAATTCAAGACATGCCTGCACACGTGAGTTATCCATCAATTACTCATTAAGGTTCACACTGAAAGCATGATTGCACCACCTTGCGAGCGGCCATGATGTCGGGACTGTCCTCCGCCCCGATGGCAAATGTCTGGATGGGGTACGGCAGCTTCTCCTCCTTGGCCAATTTGACCAGCGTAGCCGCAACCAGGCTGGAGTCCAGACCACCTGGTAAAGAAAAGGGAGAAGGAGGGTTTGCTATCCTCACTCCAAATAATTATAATAACGATGTTGCGCAAATAATTGCATTTCAGAGCAATTTTTTAGAATCAGGATCCGATTATTTTTTTATATTTTTTATAAGTACATGTTCATTGACAAGGATTGGTGCATTGCTGTACAGACCATTAGCATAAAAACACCTGACAGTCTGAAAGAAAACAGCATCATTTGCAAAAATACAGAAAATATATACAGAATATAAAAGATGCAGTTGGTTGCTATAAGTATTTAAATCAGATTGTTAGAGTTCAAAGTGGTTGACAGTTGCTTTACAACACTGTATAATTGACCATGCATAGATTGTGAATATGAAATTGGTATATTTACCTTTGTTTATTAAATGCATTTTGCTTGTTTGCTTTGCATTTATTGTTACTAACTCAGTGTAGTACTATTAATGTAAAACACTTTGAGTTGCATGTAGTGTATGCAAGCTGCTATACAAATAAAGGTTATTCTTGTTATTATCATTACGGGAAACAAACAGAGACAGACCCCCCCATCGATTACGCTCTATTAATGTGGAAAAAGGAACCAATTCCTATTTTCACATGAACCTTCTTTCACATGAACACGTGCGATAATAACCAGGAAGTGCAACGCACCTGACAGCAGACAACCGATCCTCCTGTGGGCCATCAGGCGTTTCCGCACGGCGTTCTCAAACAGGGTCCTGATGTTGCTCTTCACTGTTTCCTCATCAAAACCTAGGACGGAAACACATCTTTCTCTCATATGGCGACGGTTTGTTCCGGGAGATTTGGGGGGTAGAGACCATTGAAGCTCTTTGACTTCCAGAGGGATTTTCCCCCAATGAAATCTCCCAATCTGAAAAGTATTTCTGACATCTTTGACCCCTTTTCTGACACGTAAAGTGTGAAAACACTTGCAGTGGAATCACAGGGAGCATTTTGTACACATGAGAAGAAGAGCTGCTTTTGCAAACTGGAACTTTGGACAAGCTTCAAACATTTTATATGTTCCACGATGTTTATACGTTTCGACCGCCACCGCAAAATGTTCCGGTAGTTACAAACAAAACACCCGGGGACTAGGGGGGACATCCAAAAATACCAAAAATGTCTACAAGACTGAGAATCCAAATTTTGTACTTGAGGGGAGTCGCTCCACGGTGTCGTAGGTGGCGTGCGAGGGCTCCTGCGTGCAGCAGTGGAAGCGGTCGTGCTGAATGGACTCCACCTTCCCGCTGGCCTTCAAGTCGAAGGCCTCAAAGTGTCCCGGGAGGAAGGGGGTGATGCTGGCCGGCGTGGACATGGAGTGGGTGATCTCCGTGAGGCCTGGAAAGCGGCAACAACAACATTATTACCGAGGCGACGAGGGAAACAATGCGACGGCCGCAAAAAAGGGTTGTTAAAACCGCCGCTGGTGACCTTTAGCTTCCGAGCAGAGCGCCAGGAATCCGTCGTCCGTGAGGAGTTTGAACAAAGGCCGCACGCCGTAGGTGTCCCTTCCCACGAAAACCTTCCGGTTGGCCGTGTCCAGCAGCACGAAGGCAAACACGCCGTCCAGCAGGGAGGCCATTTCCTGCACGCCGAAGCGGTCGTACAGGTGGAGCAGCACCTCACCGTCCACCTTGGTCTGATATTCAAACTCAAACTGTTTCTTCAGCTGAACGGGGAGAGAGATAGAGAAAGAGAAAAGATTGCCACGCCGGAACTGCACTGCGATCCGTAGACGTCTACCGTTTACATGATAACTTTCTAATAAAGCTGGTGCAGGAGTCAAAATGTGTATTTATTCTGAATTCTTTATTCAGGGTTTATTATTTATTTAGGCTGCACACGTCACAGCGGCACAGGTCAGTTCCGGTTTTTCTTCTGATAATTGACACAGGGTGTGAGTTTAAAATGTTTTTTTACGGGTTCACCTGGGTGGCAGGTTTTTGGAACGGGGAGAGTTAGTAGGGTTCCGATATTTTCTGTTGAAAATGACTTGATTTAATTATTCCAGTACAATTATTGCTAGAGAGGTTTCTTTTTGCTTAATAAACAGCATGGACATTGGACATGGACATTTCAGCATGGACTTGTTTGAACGCGTCCCAGTTAAGAGACTTCTCAAAGTCTCCCAACAGCTCTTTTCATTGATAGCAGTCGCTAGTAGAAGCTAGAGAGAATAAATCTCTTTAATTGGTTGTTCAAAAAAAAGGCAGCGAAATGTAGATTTATCCCTGCTGTAAGCCAAAGTCTTAAACCTGCTATACATCAAACGTGTATCCACACCCGACAGTCAGATAATTCCCCCAGTGGCCTTCCGATGAACTGCGGCTGAGTCTCGCGTCACAAAATACTCGGTCAGGGGAAAAGGATGAGGTTGTTTTTTACAGTACAACAGGGAGTAGTTTGCTCAGCTGGACATTTACCATGTTCCATTAATGAGAGTTAAAAACTCCCTGTAGATAGTGTCTGCAAAGTGTGAACAAAAATAAAAAATACACGCAATTCACTTTGGTTAAAAGAGTGTGGTGTGGGGATGGGATGGTTTGAGCAGCCACGCCTGGCCTGGATCGAGGTGATTGGGTTAGGGTGGCTGCATACCTGTTGCTCATTGGTTGGGCTCACGAGAAACAGGTTAAATCCCCCATCCCACACACACTCAGGAGAGGAGCCCTGTCATGACATGTTCTATCTGCTCCTGGCAAAGGCCACCTAGCCTCCTCTCTACAATAAACTGGTCTTTACAACCCACCGTCTTCTGTGTCTCTGTACCGGAGGGCCCTGAAAACACCACTAAGACGGCGTGTGGCCTGCAGAACATCCACAAAGAGACCGATTGAAAGTTAACATTAATGTCATTGATTTAAGCCCATTTCCGATAAAAACCTTTACTGAAGTCACTTTGGGTTGTACTGTCAGACCGAAACTTGTCACATGCATAAGTTGAATTACACGTTGAATAACTGAATTGAAAAAACACATCACAGAGCCTCTATTGCACGAGCAAATTACACCCTGCAGCGCATCACAGCTTTGGGAGGGTGAAGGGGAGACGGCAGTGCACAGGACACAGCAGTGCACACACATACCTATTTTATCTCTCTTTTCTAGGTTTTTTAATACATTTCTTATTTAAATTCTGTTTTACAGTGACCAAGAATCAAATAAAAACTAAATAATCCTGTACTGTGTCATTTCCAGTGTCACTTCTCGCGTAGTGTGAAACCACAAGACTGCAAGATTCCCGATCACAAGACAGAAAGGTGTGCAGTGTGAACAGTACAGCGATCTGACGACTTCGGAAGTCTAGACGACTTTCGGAGTCGTGGCGTTAGATGTGAAGCAAGCTTTAGGGTTTTAGGCATCGCATTCCCTGGGTAATCAACAGCAAAAGGCCACCGGGCCCCTGCCCTGTCCTACCGTGTCATGGTTGTAAATCTCCCCGTTGTAGCAGAGCCACAGGAAGGGGAACCTCTTGACACGGAGGGGCTGCATGCCGTACAGCTGGTCCACGATGGCCAGGCGGTGGAAGCCGAAGCAGCAGTTGGTGAAGCCGTTCACATTCTCAAAGCGAAAGGCGTCGGGGCCCCTGTGAGCGATCTTCATGGCGCTGGTGCACTGGGCTGACAGGCACGCATCGCTGCCAAACAGAGCCCAGATACCACACATTTTCACACTGTGGAAAGAAAGACAAGCCATCAAGATAGGGTTAAAAAAAATAAAGAAGCAGAAGAAGGATGATGATCATAAAACCTAACCTATTCTCACACCATTAGGCCACTCACCTTTTCTTCATCATTAGTGACTCAAAAACTGTTAAGTGTTGGAACACATAAAAATATAGATACATAAATAATATTTTATTTATTCCGGGGTGGGAATTTCAGCCGTTACAGTAGAAGTTGACTTAACAGTGCAAGCCCACAACAATAGGTAAAAACAAAAAAATGTAATATGAAATATGTACGCATCTATAAACATCTATTAACATCATGGAGTAGCAATTAAAAGAAATAGTTAAGCGTCTTACATACGTATATAGTACTAGTGCATAGTAATATATCATTTTAGATAGGTAGAGAGATAGATAGATAGATAGATAGATAGATAGATAGATAGATAGATAGATAGATAGACAGATAGATAGATAGATAGATAACAGGATACCCACTACCAGGTCTATATACCAGGTCTATCTATATTATGACGCCATTTAGGGCGTTAGACCATGAACTATTAATGACACGGGCTGCTCTGTACAAGCCCTGCACGACATATGCCGGAGCGCTTCAGCTCATAACGCCCTCCTATACTGTGATTGTTTTCATATATAATACACTTATATATATACACACACATAATATGAAACAACTCGTACGGTCTGACATCTTTGATCAAAAGAAAAATGACTGATGTACCTTGGTCTTGTGCCGGTTCTCAGGAAAGACTGCCGCACACCCACGACCCGGTGCTACTCTGCTGGTGTGGCGCTGCGGCGCTGTTGGCCGTGGCTGCTGCAACCGGGTGTTGCATCATCAGCAACAGACAAGGGTTGACGGCTGAAGATACCGTGTCTCGTAACGAGGAGCGAGATCCCGATCTCCGACCTCCTGGATATAGTGTCTCGGTCACGAAAAGCTCTTCACTTCGAGATCGCGGTGAATAATTGTCTTAATCACTAAATTCTCCATCCGGGTGGAAACGCCGACGGTGCGCGTGCACGCACGTGCGGTACGTCGCGTGTTTTTCACGACCACCGTTTGTTTTTGTTGATGCACATCCCGTGCGACAACAACACGCACACACACACACACACACAGACAAATGTGTGTATTGTATTTTCATTTTTTCCTTAACACACTTGGCACCGTTCCGGCGCTGAGGTCGTTGTTTCGGCGTTGGAGCGACAGGCGAAGCGTCCAATGAACTGTCGGGCGCCGCGCCGCCCTCCCGTTCATTACCAACACCGTGAAAGTACAGAAAGAAACGAAAGAAAGACGGATAGAGCGAGCCTCCACCGACGCTTCATTAGCCTGGATTGTATTTACCAATTGATTTGTAGTTGTTCTTTATTGCCTTTTGGTAAACTTGCGGTGGCATGCTTTATATTCGGTGGTGCATTGGGAACCAACGCTTGGACCAAGTGTTTGAACACGTGACTTACATAACCCGATAGGCTTAAACTTTAAAGACTTCTTTCTCCATTTACTTATTCCTTCTTCTCTTTGTCCTTTCTTCATTCTTTCTGATGCTTGTCCTTTCACTCAGGAGCTTTGGATCATTTAAATGCTTATTTTCTTGGTTAACATTTCTTTTGGATCTTGTTTTTTTTTTATTGTATTTATTTATCTTAGACTAATTGATGTTAGTTTCCATTTCAATTTGCTTTTCTGCATTATAACTTTAATTTATAGCATTTAGCAGTAACTGTTATTTTATCATGGATTAAATTACCAAAGGTTGTTGTCAAGCCAGGTTTTCCCGATCACTTGTTGAACTCTTGTTGAAATTGTATGCTTTTATTTCTATTTTATCTATTTAATTCTTTCCTGTCTGTTAAAATTCTATTTATCCCATGACAAAATTGATTCTCTAGGGATAGAGAATAAATGACAGTGTACAGTATAACCAACTGTTGTAGCACTTCCACTTATTGATAATGATTGCAATTATAATTGGATTGTTATATATCATTATTTTTAAATTATAAATAAATTTAACTGTTGGAAAGGCATTACACTTAACGGGTGATTAACAAAAAATAGGATAGGTGGCATTGTTGAAAACTGCTCGGCCCGCCGTTAACATTAAAGGGCGAAGACTGTCCTTCAAATTATATAATTATCCAATAATAATTGGACATTTAACATTTTTTGGAGGCTTAATTATTTGATGTTTTGATGCATGAAAATGTTAATGTAAAATATTATAATATATATTTTTATTTATATTATAAAATATAATATTTTCCCCGCTCCAACTGTATAATCTCTGACCAGGCCATTTTCTATACCCTAAACAAAAAAAACAACAAAAAAAAAACCCCATACAATTTAGCAGAGAAATTAAACAGAAAGGGCCTCTAATTTTTAAATTTTTTAACCAATACATGTAATTTTAAAAGCATTTTTAAACTTGAATAGTACACATGCAATTCCTCAAGGTCCAACCTTGTTGATGAAAAAGCATAAAAAAATAAAAATAATACTAACAAGTAAAACAGTCTCAAGACAGAGCCAGTAGATTTCTAAAGAAAGGGAGTCAATGTCGTAAGTAACCTCGCCCAGTTTGTTTTGGTCAGGCAGCAGGCATTTATTGAAATCAGTGTTTCACAAATACCTGATAGGCTATGTAAAGGAAACCTTGGAGTGCTTGAAAGAACATATATATTTTTTCTCCCCTCAGATCTCTAGGCAGTTGAATAGTGTTACAGATGCACACATTTACAATATAATATAAGCCCTATGTCTTGGCAACACAGAAAAATGGAGCCTTATTAACCCCTGGTTTGCAAAATCTATAACATTTAAAAAATAAAACCCTTGCAAACAATGAAAAACACACGTTTTTGTCTCAGGATTAATATCAAAATCGTATGCCTCACGGTTAACTCCATCAGAGAGAAAGGACGTTATAAGTCTATAAGTGTCAAACATGTAGAAATTACGAATCCTGTACACCAAAGACATCAAGTATTGTCATAATGCAAAATAAAATAAAAAGGGCAAGGCATCCAGTCACCCATCCTGCATTGGAACGCATTTTAAACATCACACTCCAATGTCACACTTTCTAATTATAATAACGATGCCGTGCACTTTTCATTTGCTGTATAATTAAAAAGAGTTTACAGAAAATAGTCTTTAAAAAAAGAAAAAAAGAAAAGGGGAATAGCCCAAGCCACTGGTTCTCCACGCGATATTGGACTGAAATGTCGACAAGTATGGCTTTATTTGTTTCTCTCGTGTGCATAACTTGCGTGTCGGATTACCAATGCTCTGCTGAAAACGTCCACCCGTAAAACAGTCAGCCATTCCCACACCGTATTGCACTTAGTAATCGCAAATGTCGCCGATATAGGCGGCGCGTGTATTTCAAAAGGGAAAACGGTCAAGTGATAAAATATATAAGAAAACAAAACAAATGCATAGAAATTCAACATCAGGCAGGCCTCAAGCAGGAGTCTGGCTGCCACATGCGCAGGTCCACCAGGATCTGGTTGAGTTTCCGCATCCACAGGTTTCTCTCGTCCTTGGTGTCTGCGCTGAGCCAGTTCCTGGAAGGGAGGGAGAGGCACGTCGGACCCGCGGCTCAGGAACACCCAATGTGCACGTCCAAGAGGGAAAACCTGCTTCTGTCTACATCTACAATTCTTAAATCTATAATTGCATGAGGAGTGTCCCTGCCTTGGGCCAGACACTGCACAGGGCGAACTCCAAAACATCAACTCAAGACCACACAAATGTAGTGGTGGTCTTGCAAAGCTGTATGATCATTACTTTTACCCGTGGGCCCACGTGTTTTTGTATTAAATGGAATTAAATATTTGTCCTATGGTCAGATGGAAATCTCTCCATGAAGGATTAGGTTATTCTACATTAATAATGATACGCTACCCAAGTCGAAGTCGGTTCACGATTCCAGTGCTGCTACTAAACATTAGTGGATAGAGCCGGTCAAAACTTAAGTGTTTTGTTGTCCTTCACAAATTTCTAACTAGTGCTTTTGAAAGTAAATGACATCCACATAAGTTACCATCATTTGTCAGTGGAGGCCACTGCCCCACATCACCTATCCGCTTAGAGCTTCATTTGTAACCAGCTGTTGCCATGGTAACATTTCATTACCATACTGAGCTTCAAAGTGCTTTCCTGTTATGAGCCAGTCAGCTCCGTGACAGAAGGCAGCGTCACTTTCTTTACCAACCCTCTTACCTATGCAGTAGATGTGTGGCGTATTTCAAGCGTAGAGCGACATGAACACATTTCGGCAGGAAAATGTGTCCAATGTCTCCGGGCACTTACTTGGTGACACACATAGTGTTCTGGCACTGGCTGACCAGCGTCTCCTTGTCGCCCTCCCGCTGCGGCCGCACGGTGATGAGCTCGAAGGTGTTCGGCCGGGCGCAGAACTCCCGGTTGGCCGGTTCCACCCTCCTGCTGGTGCAGTTGACCAGGTTAATGACGCCGATTGGATTCTGAACAGGAGGGGAGACACAAGGGGATTTTTATTTATTTTTTTATCCACGAGTCGATTTTTACCATGCACTTCCCCCACTAGAAGTACCAACAATTTATTGTGGTAAATATTGTTACTTTACAGAGGAACCCATTCGACTTACTGTATTAAGGAGGTCACCTCCATTGATTTTGTATTTTTAAGGTTCAAGTCTTCTGCCGTACATTTTTACAAATAACTGATTGTAGAACCAAAAGTTCAAAGTTTAAAGCTAATACAGCATTTGACAAAAAGGTGACGTATGACTACAGTCTTTTGACGTCAAAATCCTCCAGCTCAACCCTTTGGTTTGCCCCCTAGTGATCTACATGATCTTTCTTCCTCTATTATTTTCCCTAGCTAGTCGTCTGAAAATGCTTATCACTGGTTGTCATGGTGTTATGTACATGACAATCAATTATTAAACCCCACCCCATCCTGAGGTGTAAAAAAGAGAAATTGGCGTTTGGTGGCCTTTAATGGCAACCTCAGTAAACCACAAGCCCCCCAGTACTCAAGGCTCCATCAAGTTGATTACAATTTCATCAAAAACTTTTGAGCCTACAATCTTTCCTACAGAGGGTTTTGAGACACTCGTTTACATTTCACGAGTATTATGACAAGTTGCAGGACACGGCGGGTGGCACCTTGCGTCTTTCGTCGTCTGGGTAGGTCCAGTAGGAGATGCAGTATCCAGAGAGGACGCACCATCTCCTGTGCCAGGCTCCGAATCCGCTGACGTCTTCAAACATGGTCTGAAAAGGTCCCAGTGAGAGGAATCAGAGCAAAACCCTGTCACGGTCAGAGACAACCATATCGCCACCACGCCTCGGATCTGGATTTAACTCGCCCGTGGCTGTTTAGATTGCATCTGGTTGACTCACAAGGAAGCCCCTCTCCTCCACCTTGGTGCCCACTTGGCACTGCATCTTGAGGTAGATGTGGCCCTGCAGCGGGCAGAGGAACGGCACCTGAAAAGCATGAGACCAGAAATTATTAAAAATGGAAGAGCGAGGCTGTATGTATCATGATCCTCGAAATGCAAGATACAATGATCACAACTGTAGCCTATTACCATCACTTTAAAAATAGTAATAATAAAAAAAGAAACAATATAATTTGATGACAGACTGAGCACTTGAAATATCCTAATTTGACTTTTTAATATTCAGGACATGCAGACACCCTGTGCATTAATTGAATATCAGGGGTTTAGCAGCATTGCAAGTCGGTTCATAGTTGGGAGTTTTATTGTTTCAGATGCATTACAATCTGTTTGCTTTTCGTGGAAGCCTCTCACAATCTCTCTCAGGTCAAACCAAACCACCAAACCAACGTGCAATCATCTAAGGTTCAGAATGTTAGTGCCACAAAAATGTTAGTTTTTATTATTTTCTCCCTTCAACTTCCCAGAAACATAAACCAAACACAGTGAGAATAATCTGGCCGTGAGGCGAGAGGTAACCTTGTTATGAAACATGTCACTGAGAAGTTCCCTTTCACTCCATTCATATTTGATCTAAGGAGAGAGACGAATAGAGGGGTGAGCGCACATTGTCTGATGAGAGCAAAGAGGGTCAGTATTGGTCCGCCACCAGCACAAAGCCTGCACACATTAGCCGAAGAACCGTCTGGAAGTTGACGGCTCCCCATCTTAAAGGATAGTTTGGCAATTTTTTTTCCCCACTCGATAAAACACTGGTTCCTTTCATTTATAATGGTTTATAACACAGCCTCGCTGAACGTTTTGCTATTGACAATCTTGGGAAAATGGGAAAATTAGTAATCCGTGACTTACTGCATTATTCTTTAAAATCTTTGAATAACACAAATACATTTTTGCAATAGCCGCAGTACATCCAAAGCATAACGTTGGCTGCAGTAGGAAGCTCCACAGCTTCCTGTTTATAATCTCTTTAGCTTGGATGTAGCCAAAATAGCTTAATTGTGGTCTGACTGACTATATTGTGAGTTTCTCATTTTGGGAAAAGGTGATTTATACGTTTGCCCCATTCGACTGCATGTAAGCACAATGAGAAGCTGTAGATGAGTGGTAAGTTCCTCAATAGTGTACAGTGAGGCTGGGCTATGAACAGTTAAAAATGATGGTGTGGTGTGGGGGTGGAGTTGTTTCAGCAGCCACACCTGTCTTGGGTCTAGGAAATTGGGGCCCGGGATCAGTGTGGCTGTATGCCTGTTGCCCCTTTTCATGACATGTATTCCATCTTATTCCACCTCGCCCACTCTCTGCAATAAAACTGTTGTTTTCAACCTGGGTCTGGTTTGAAAAATTGCAAACCTATCCTTTAAACTTTCCTCACACATTGTTGACATCGCATTAGGACAAAGTGACAATTATTGCGAGTGCCAAAAGAGAAAAGAATGTGAGCAGACTGACGAGGCCTCGTTGTGTCATGTCTTTACCTTCTCCAAGGGAAAACTGTTTTTCCCGATTGAAGACAAGGTGAGTTTGTGTGATCCAACCAGGACGAAGCTACTGGTGCGAACAGCGTTGGGACCTCCAGGACTGGCCATGACTGCGAGAAGGTCATTTTTCTGGATTAAAAACACTTCATATGCACCCACAGAGATGGCTTTTTTAACTGAAATCTTGTGCCCCAAAGTTTGACTAGATTTTCACAGAAACAAGAAAGAAAGAAATGGCCTGCACTTATGGATTACCAGTGGGCGCTGCAAATCTGATTTCAAGTTCACTATGACAGTGCAAATGTGCCAAAATGCGCAAAAGCATTTATGGAAAAATTTGATGCGATTATCTTGAGTCATTGCCCTCATACGGAATATTTAATCACCAAAAATTATTGGTACAGACGTAGTATTTAAATCAGCACAATTAATGTTTTTGAGACATGCATTTGGACTTACCTGGAGTTTGGCTGCTCTTCTGCAGGCAAAATAAAAATAGATGAATAAAGAGGCATTAAACAATATTAATAAAAGTAAAGCTGCCCAGAAAAAGTGAGCCGCCTGTTAATTACACCGGATGAACATTACATTTATTATCTATTATTATTTGATTAATTTACACATTTAAATTACATATTTGCACTAAACATTTGCATTAACATTGACTATTATAAAACTGTATTAATAATCAGTTGACTTACATAATTGTAAGACAACTTAAAGTGAACCGTGAACTTCATATTTTTAACACAAATACAAAGCAAAAACGTTTAAAAAGCTTACTGTAATGGCAAGGAATCTCTTTGGTGTGATGGCCTAGAGAGATGAAAATAAAACAAAGCATAAATCCACACAAACCCATAAATCAATGGAAAGTTACACCATCCCAGTGGAAACCATTTACATTGTGTTGCCCTGGCTGTGTACCCCAAACCACCGTGGGGGCCGTGATGATTTTTTTTGGATTAAATTCAGAAACTGATCCGTACTTACATACACACGTTTTAAATCAGGTGGGAAGGCATTCTTGGACTACTAAACCCCTTACACACATGCAGGCTATGCCTGAAATGTTCAGGAACATTTTCTGCATGAAGTTATGTCTGAATGGAAGCAGGGATCGATATTCAGGGAAATCTGTCCCACTAATTTTCCACTGCAAGACAGAGTAACATTTCAGGGAAAATGCCAGTACTACCGAAAGCGGTAACATTACAGTGAGAAGCATGTAAAGGGATGTTTGTCCGACAAAAGATGCTTTGATGTGGCGCAAGTGAACCAATCATAAGACAAATCTGTGTTGCTGATAGACGTAGTAGATCATGAAAAAAGGCCCGCCATGTTCCTTAAAAAAAAAATAAGGGGGGTGGTGGACATCTTCCGCCACGTACACCTGGCCTCGCCCCACACTCTTCTGTTGAGTTTCATGGTGGTTTGCATCCATAAGTGTTGCATAACTGCCAACTGCTGGACTGCCCCATCTACTCAGGCATTGT
>NC_137193.1:31811589-31859089 GCF_960531495.2 Zeus faber
CTCCTCTTCATCATCATAGCCGCTACACCCGTCTTCGCTCTGCTCCAGGGCGCCGTCGAAGATCTCGTTAATCACCGCAGAGTTGATGGACTGGTCGACGTTCATCTCGACCTCCGGGACCACCGCCTCCTCCGTCTTCTGTTCCCTTTCTTCTTCCTCTGCGGTCTCGTCAAAGGGCTTCTCCACAGGCACCAAGGGGCCGACTCTCCTGAGTGGGCTAGAGGTCGAGGCCGGGGGAGACAGTGCCAATCCAATTCCTGCTGAAGACATAACATTTGGGAGTCATTTACGGTCTGCCATTTTAACATACAGCATGTAAACCGTACTTTAAAGTGGTAATCTTTAAGATTTTTTTGTTAAAAAACAAAATAAAAAAAATCCAATATATATGATTTAAAGATGAACTTCTTAGGACTGACATTTAAGAAACTGTAATTTAATGTATTTTCGTTCTGCATGTGCTCCTCTATATGCCATTATTATTGTTGATGGCAGGGTACGCCTTTCCTGGCAATGACGCCAAAATCTTGCCAGCGTCTGCTCTTGTCTCTGGGGGTGGGAGTGTGCCAGCGGCTGGCTTCCATGTGTTGGTTTGGGGCACAGTTGCAGGTTTGGGGCCGGGTCCGCACTGACAGAACCCCTGCATCAATCTGATTGTGCTTTGTCTATCTCTCCCAGTACCACAAGTCAAACTCAGTACATATTACACAAAATAGGCCGAGGGTTTGCGGGACGGGGTGGGTTGGGAGCTATGTGGATATGGATGGAGTGAGCGGTTGCTATCTCGCCCGTCATGCTCCTGCTCTGGCGTGCTTCACGTCTGTCCTGCAATTTTATGACAACTCATATTAGCTTAGAACACTTACACACTCATACAAATCTTACTCCAAATAACACACCACCAGACCAGGGTCTGCGGGGCAGAAGGGGTGTGAGTGATTCAGTTTCAACATGCATGAAGGACTCGTGCCGTCACACCCTGCAATTTTAACTGCATTCACCAACAGCACACATTGAGCACTGGGGTTTTCGCGGTGGAGGGGGGGGCGCTGGGGGGTTGGTGTGGGGGTGTGGTTGGCCGGAGGGTGACCGGGTGGGCCCCCTGCGGGCTTGGTTTGGCGTGCCCCTGGTGCAAGGTTGGTTCTGGCCTGATGCAACCCGGCATAGCTGCGGGAAGTGCCACCGGGTGCTTTCGAGGCTCCCTTGGAGGCTGCTCGCCGTTGTGGGTGTGGGTTGCAGTACGGGAGGTGGCTGTCGGCTTTGTTCCTCCTGCGTGGCTTCCATGCGCCGGCTGTGGTGGAGCAGCCACACTTCTGCCGGCTTTGGGGGTGGGCATGGCTGCAGGGCATGGTGCTCAGAGCTTTCCCGTGGTGTGTGTGTCTATATAGCTGCAGGACTCAGGGGTGGCTGAGGGGCCTAATCTGCTGCTTGGAGGCAAGTCCTGTGCACTCCCTGGTTCTCTCTCACTCACACACACACACACACACACACACACACACACACACACACACACACACACACACACACACACACACACACACACACACACACACACACACACACACACACACACACACACACACGTTAGTCAATAGAAAAATGATACTGTACCTGCACAAGTTAAACTGGGGGCAGTGTGTGAAGAGTCAGCAGAGGCTGCCGTTGGCTCATTGTGTGACTGCGCCTTGGCAACGTTATTTCCTGAGGGTAGTTCCTGGGGCGGCTGTTCCTGAGAAACAGATCAAAAGTGAAATTCACAACAGGTCGACGGTGCTGCTAAGTCTGTAAGCCACTCCATTAGGGGTATGTTATATGACAATATTAGATTGTGAACGATTGAAATGTCTCCATGATCTGCCTTTAGGTATTGATTGCTGGTCTCGTGCTACAGTACAAATTTTATGAGTTGCAGTTCTATGGCTCAGACATGCATCCAAAGTTGTTTTCTCAGGCAATTCTTAAAGCACACTATTTGCTAGCCGGGATTTGTAAATCAGGAGGTGCCGGAACACTGCTGATGCAGTGGGTCGATGGCAAAAAAAGAGAGACATGGAGCACAAGTGTAGAAACATGGCAGTGCAACATGGCGGCCTCTGTGGAAGCATACCCGCTCCCTATGTAGATATAGGGGGCTAACAACAACACCATTCTTAATTTTATGGGATTATACACAAATTAAAACATACTTATGAATATTATATTTTATATTGCCAAGTCCGCTCCGTAAATTCTAAACACCGCACCTTTAAAAGGCAGAGCCCACATCTCAAACATATTAAAGATGAAGGTTTTGGAAACAGAATTTCTGAGTAATCAGGCTTTACATTTTAAAGCATTTCCAGACTTCTGAAGCACAAAATACCCATTTACACTGCATTACAAATTATTATGCAAATGACATTTTTCTCTGATTTTCCCAAATAGTCTATTGAAATGACAGTCAGTATAATTTTCAAGTCATCCACCGTTAGGGTATAACTCAAATGTTGTTGAACAAACCTCCCAATGATAACAGTATTTTTTTCAAAAATACAAAAACTCAAAATGCACTGTTCCAAATTATGCACAAGAGTTTCAAAACATTTTATAGGTTGTAAAGAACTGAAAATGGTCATTTGTTGAATTTGCAGCATTAGAAGGTCATATTTACTGAAATCAAAAGCTATTTCAATCAAAAACATCTTAACAGGCCAAGTTACATGTTAACATAGGACCCTTCTTTGATATCACCTTCATAATTCCTGCATCCATTGTACTCCATTGAGTTTTTGGAGAGTTTCTGCTTGAATTTCTTTGCAGGATGTCAGAACAGCCTCCCAGAGCTGCTGTTTTGATGCAAACTGCCTCCCACCCTCATAGATCTTTTGCTTGAGGATGCTCCAAAGGTTCTCAATAGGGTTGAGGTCAGGGGAGGATGGGGGCCACACCATGAGTTTCTCTCCTTTGATGCCCATAGCAGCCAATGACACAGAGGTATTCTTTGCAGCATGAGATGGTGCATTGTCATGCATGAAGATGATTTTGCTACGGAAGGCACGGTTCTTCTTTTTGTACCATGGAAGAAAGTGGTCAGTCACAAACTCTAATTACTTTGCCAAGGTCATTTTCACACCTTCAGGGACCCTAAAGGGGCCGACCAGCTCTCTCCCCATGATTCCGGCCCAAAACATGACTCCGCCACCTCCTTGCTGACGTCGCAGCCTTTTTGGGACATGGTGGCCATCCACCAACCATCCACTACTCCATCCATCTGGACCACCCAGGGTTGCACGGCACTCATCAGTAAACAAGACTGTTTGAAAATGAGTCTTCATGTATTTCTGGGCCCACTGCAACCGTTTCTGCTTGTGAGCATTGGTTAGTGGTGGTCCAATAGTAGGTTTATGCACAACTGCAAACCTCTGGAGGATCCTACACCTTGATCCTACACCAGCAGCTTCAAATACCTGTTTGCTGCTTTCTAATGGCATTTTAGCAGCCGCTCACTTAATACAATGAATTTGTTTGGCAGAAACCTTCCTCATTCTGCCTTTATCTGCAAGAACCCGTCTGTGCTCTGAATCAGCCACAAATCTCTTCACAGTACGATGATCACGTTTAAGTTTTTGTGAAATATCTAATGTTTTCATACCTTGTTCAAGGCATTGCACTATTTGAGGCTTTTTGGCAGCAGAGAGATCCTTTTTCTTTCCCATATTGCTTGAAACCTGTGGCCTGCTTAGTAATGTGGAACATCCTTCTTAAGTAGTTTTCCTTTAATTGGGCTCACCTGGCAAACTAATTATCACAGGTGTCTGAGATTTAATTTGGAGATCCAAAGAGCCCTGAGACACAATACCATCCATGAGTTTAATAGAAAAACAAAAAATGTAATGTTTAGGACACTCAAATCCAATTTGCATAATAATTTGGAACGTGGTGTAGAAACACAATCTGCTTTAAATGGTTACATTTGGATGGTGCTTTACTCCTTCATGAGATAATGTTGAATGTGTTTTTCCAAAATAATATTTAATATAATATTAGCATGACGCCTCTATTATTCTGTAACTTCGAAACATTCTCATTTCCTGCATTTGTTTTATAACAATGATAGATTAGAAGAAAGTGGAACTTTTCAGATCTCGCACATGAAAACGTATCACCAGAGGACAACAATTCTCAGAATGAAAACGGCATTCAGCCCTTTGCATTCTGAGAATTTTTGTTTTCTGGCCGCACTCTGCTCCACTGCCTGCCGCTGCCAGTTCAGCAATTTTATTGAAAGCTTCTACCGTCCTCTTCTCATAATCCATAACAACACGGAGATTACGTTTTCACAGAGAAGTGAAATTTCTTGCTTATGGTGTTTATTTGTAGTTTCTTTAAAACATTGCTTACGGAAGTCACACCAGTTCTTCTTCTTTGTGTCCTTTGGGGTGGCCTCAGCGCAACATCATTATTATTATTATTTTTTTTTAAATCACACGAAGAAGATGCGGTGTAGTTGTTCACGATTCAATACACTTTATATCCTTATTTTCTGATAACAGTTTCACATTTTGACTTTACATCGTTTAGAATATCGAAAGATGATCTTGATCTGCATGTTTTCAAAGCGAACAGCAAGATCGCTGTTTGTTAAAGAACTTGTTGGTGAGTAACTCAACTATTACTGATAGAACATGTAGCCTCGGCTTTTTAATATTTATTTAATATTTAGAAATCAAACTCAGTTTTGAAAATAAGTTGAGAGATAGAAAGCAACTCCAGGAACATAAATCTCCTATAATTTGATTTTGGACTAAAAGTCATTTCCGATGTTTTCACCCACAGCCAAAAGTACACAGCAGTGTACAAATAGTCTAGGTCACAAATTGTCTTAAAAACCAATATGAAAAAGGAATTGTGATAAGGTCATGATCCTGCCTAAAAAAAAAACAATCATGATATGATATTTTTGACATACTGTAGTTTTTAGATATTTATATTTTCGCCTTACCTTGACCTCTGGGGTTTTCTTGGTGTCTGCCAAGTCACCCTTGCTCTTCCACGTGTTGCTATCCTTCTGGAAGCGGCTGCGGATTTGAGCCAGCTCAGATTCACGTTCCTACAACAGGAAAACGGACGTTTGGGAATTTTATTTACATATTCGTGCTTCGACA
This sequence comes from Zeus faber, assembly GCF_960531495.2. Lineage (NCBI taxonomy): Eukaryota > Metazoa > Chordata > Actinopteri > Zeiformes > Zeidae > Zeus > Zeus faber. The sequence continues at coordinate 31,816,734 of NC_137193.1, forward strand.
AATCTCAACGGTTAAGTACATCATTGAAGCAAAGGAAAATACTGCTATAAGGCAGAAATAAGATATATATACTGTATATTTTGATGATGATTATTTTGTGTTTCTGTTCTCAATAATCAAAATCGGGTTCTCACACAATGCACCTTTAAATAGAAAAATATGTCTTTAGGGTAAATTTGAGTAAATTGTGATTAACTACTCAAGTATCACTGGTTTAAATCCTAATTAATTATTTTAATCCTTTGACAGTCCTAATATAATAATACAAATTTCTTCTGCCATCTAACAAAGGTGAATGGAACCATCCCTTCAGCGATGCATGGTTTGAACGCACCAGCTTCTGCCTCTGAGTGAGGTCAGCAGTGGTGGTGCTGGTGGCCTGCGCTGCCAGGAGCCTCTCCTGGGCCAGTCTGGTGCTGGGGGTGACTGCTGGGGTGGAGCTGACGGGCTTGGCACCTGCTGCCGCCAGGGTGCACTGGTTGGCGCGCTCCTGGCACCTTTCTCCGAAGCGCTCGAGGAAAGACTTGACACCTGTGGGAGGACCAAACAACCGAGAGTAATTTTGAAATAAAATAATAATAATAATAAAAATACAATAAATAATAAATGTTCGATTTGATGTAACGCAGAAGTTGACGCATCTCACCTGGTGTGCTGGAGGTGGCTTTTTGTTGCAGGGGTGTGGCGGCGCTCCCGGCCGGTAGTTTCTCTCTGCCCGAGGGGAGAGAGGTTGGACCGGGCGTGACCTGCGGCTTTGCGGGGAGGCCTGGCTTTATGGGACTGGCATCCAGGACGGGACCCCTGGACGGGGCCTGATTCCTCAGGGGGCTGTGAGATACAGGCGCTGCTGCGGGGCCAGCCTTTTGAGGGCTGGGGGGAAAGCCCTTGCCCTGGTTTGAAATTTTCTGGGGAGAGGCCGGTCCTCTCCCTCCCTGAAACAGAGGCCTGACGACTGGGACATCGACCTTTTGGGGGCTTGGTGGAATAACTTTGCCGGATTTGACAGGTGAGTAGACGGCCTGATAGAAAAAAAAAAAAAAAAAAAAAAAAAGGAGGCCAATATTCCGCAGAAAATTATTATTTTAGGGCTGCCCACTGAAAGTCGACAAGTTGAATCATTAGTCAGAAACCAGTCAGTTAAATGAGATTCAAGTCGTGCAGTCATTTTTTTTTTTTTTTTTGTCAGTCAGTGTCAATAACGATAGGGGCATAAAACAGATAGAAGCTTATAAATGCACAAGGGATAACATTTCAGTAATGAATTATAAATAAGGGGATCCATAAATATATTTTTTGATGTGTTAATCGTCGGCATCTGGACCAGCGTTTCCGTTATCTGGTAATTGACGGTTTCTGAACGGGAAAATCTGTTGAAGTGTGACATATTTAAATCTCTCCTGTCATAATGTCCAGTGAAATTAATTACCTCCAAATACAATTTGAAATAGTGCTGGGTGGATCATTTCAATCAAAAAATTCCGCAGATCTGTTCATTTCCCCACTCGGAAAATTGCAACGTTGCTGCCCCACCACCTCTTGGACAGGTTGTGCTTGGTAACAGAGTGAACACACACAGAGCGGAGATGGAGCTGCAGTGTCTAGAACTCTGAGGAGAGGCGGAAAGATGATGTGTCGTTGGGACTCATACAGCCATAGTTTGGCGTTTTTTGGGGATAGTTAAGTTCCCACCGAAAGCAGGCGGCAAATATCCACTGTGTAAAATATGTCGACGCAATGCCACAACAAAGACGGACAACACCACAAATGTTATTATTTAGTTAGACCTACTTGCCGTATATATATTTGTTTTGATTTTATCAAAATGTTATTTTAGTGAAATGTTAATTAAAGTGGCTGCACTTGTTACTTATTGCTCAAGAACGGATATTTGATTTCTAGTAGTAATATTTGTAATTTTTATATAATTATTTTTAAAATGGCATTAACTGACAGGACTTATTTTATTTTAAATATTCAATAAAAAATATTATACATCTTAATGCCTTGATGATGTCATTCTCTATGTAGCCTGCTTATCAGTTGTTTTTAAGCTCAATAAACAGATAATATTTGACAGGAATCTCTCCCGTTTGTCCGGGAAATTGAAATCTTCCAGGACACGTTGACCGGCACTATATCTTTCCTCGCGGAAACTCTGGTCCAGACACAAACATGGCTCTCCATGCGCCCTGATCACTCCCTCTCCGCACCCCGCCGGGGTGGAGCCCTAGGCGGCCACCTATCTCCCCTATAGGAAGAGCCCTTCTGAATAGTCTAACAGTCGCATTGAACAGCAGAATCCGATTTGATCGTTTGTGAGCCGGGTACAGCCCTAGAAAAGTTCTATTATATTTCTCTAAAATTACAAAAAAAATAAAAATACAATTTATAGGATAATCCTCAAATAAGGCTCAAAATAATCCACTTCATAAATCATTTGTAGAGTTCAAAAAAATAAAACATAACTTAAAAAAAAAATCGAATGTAATTGAGGACAAAAAAAAAAAATGTGCAGTTTGGTTGTGATCTTACCTTGTTGGAGCTCGGTGTAGGCTGGCTGCTGGCTGCTTTGCTGGCTAGCGCTGGATATGTGGAGCTCGGTTTGGTGCCAGTGGAAGCAGCGGCGGTGCCAGATGGCCTTTGTTCATTGTCATTGCAGCCGGCAGGGTGGCTGGCAAGGTCGTCCTCCCAAGAGCTGATGGTGGCAGCTAGGTTGGCCAGGCGGCCCTTCCTCCCCAGCAGAGGACCTGATGGTGCTGTGCTGGTGGTGACCGCTGGGATCTCCAGCTGGCTCTTTACAGGCGACGGAGGAGCGCAGCTTGGAGCCTCATCAAAGGTTTCTAAAATAAAGAAAGATATAGATAGATAGATAGATAGATACATAGATAGATAGATAGATAGATAGATAGATAGATAGATAGATAGATAGATAGATAGATAGATAGATAGATAGATAGATAGATAGATAGATAGATAGATAGATAGATAGATAGAAAATCACTCTTCTTTAAGTGATACATGGCTGATAAATCAACTTACAATGTTTAAAAACACCAGTATGGATAGCTTGACTTTGGAAAGGATTATTTTGCAATTCCGGTGTTTCTTATCCTTCAGACCAGACCAATTAGAAGGAAATAAATAAATAAATAAATAAATAAATCAATCAATCAATAAAAAAGCTGCTGTTGTTTAACCATCTGTTCAAGCAAACAGTCAGACCAGTTATTTGCTCAAAGTCTTGGACACGATTAGGAAAGTCAAAAGTGGTATGGGTGCTACCTTGTATATGTTTTCTTTAAAAACACAACGGCTCCTACCGTTATCCCAGTACTGCCTCTGCGCTGCCAGTCTCTGCAGGCGGGACCTCATGCCAGTGATAGGGGCTGGAGTGGGAGTTTCCTTTGGTTCCTCTCTGCTCGCCGGCGTGGTCGGACAGCTTTCAGCCACTGCTGTCGCCGATTGGCTCCTCGGGGGGTCGGGATACAAGGACGTGACCATCTCTTCAGGCTCGGGCTGCAGACTTTTCAGCCTCTCTTGGACTGGCTGGACAACGGGCTCTGCGGTCGCCCTCTCCAGAGAGGAGGCAGGGCGGATAGTGGCCGGGCCGGTGGGGGGTTTCTTGTCCGTGGGGGGATCTGCGGCCGGCGCCTTGTTCTCCTCCTCCTCTGCAGTGGACTGAGCAGTTTCCCCCGAGCATCTGCGCTTGGAGGGGGAGGGTTTGGACGAGGGGCGAGATGCTGGAGACAGAAGTTCCAAAAAAGAAAAGGAGCATTTTTCACAGTGGGAACTCCATCATCATGTATTACAAACAAACAAATGTGTGGCCGTGTAAGAGAGGCACCCATACCTTTATCGATGACTGGCTCACTTAATACACTGTTGGTCTCAGTCAGTGGCTCCCTGGATCTCTTTGCCATGGGTCTGTTCACAGCATTGGGTCTCTCTGCCATCTTCTTCTGCAGGTTCTCACGTCGGGCACGGGTACGCTCCAAGAGTTTCTGGTATTTCAAAAACACAGTGTAATTGGAAAAAGTCATCAATTACCTGCAGTGCAGATTCTCAAGCCTACACCTCTTGAATAGTAAAAGATTACTACATCCCTTCCTTCAGTTTTTCATCCCCCAACAAGCTAGTCATCCCCCTCCTGCCTTATGAATCAACCTATAAAAGCATATTTCAATCTAAAAAGGGGACGTTTCTGCAAGCATTAAATCGATAGATAGAAAATAAGTTTTTTCGATATCATTTCAATATCATTCTCACATCAAAACATCCCATTGTTTTACATACTTTCCCTCCATGCAGTTTGGGAGGAAAATTTCCCATCGTATTTCAGTAGAAGCTGTTTAACACGATAAAACAATCCTTAACAATTTTAATATACTGAATAAACGCTTTCTGTCGTGATCTATTCATTAGTTTATTAGTACAGGCAGCAACAAATAACTCTGTTTTGGGATACAAGGTTGGACTTTTCAGTAGTAATGTCTTGAAATTAAGATAATGTCACATTATCTAAATCACATCTAAATGAATGATTATGAGAAGCCCTGACTTCCTCTCAATACAGGGTCTGAAATTACATTTACATTTACATTTAGTCATTTAGCAGACGCTTTTATCCAAAGCGACTTACAATTGTTCAAACACTGACGGACGCAGCCATCAGGAGCAATTAGGGGTTAAGTGTCTTGCTCAAGGACACTACAGCATGCTAGCAGGAGGAGCCTGGGATCGAACCAGCGACCTTTAGATCACTAGACCACCAGCTCTACCGCCTGAGCCACCATCCCCACATATTCCCCAAATATTAGCGGGAGTACTCTTTAACATTGTGTTTTGAATCCCTGATAGAGGGGGAAATGTAATATAGTTGTCTTAATAACATCCCTTTGTTGTTGTTGACCTGCACCTGCCAGTATGTGCAGTTTGGCCCAATGGCTCCTTCCAAATGTTCTTATGTAAAATAGCATCAAACTGAGGACCAAAGGACCCCCTGTTTGCTTAGTACTCTTCATTCCCTGCATCTGCTCCTATCTTCATTGTGTTAAAAGTGTTTCCCTCTGCCTCACAGGCAAAGTGTCATGGGGTCGGATTTACCGCCTTGTAACTCTGCAAGACCCAACACATTCCTGCAGTGTAACTGCCGCCTGCACAATTCCGCCAAAGGAGACTGGAAAACTTGAGGCAGCGTTTAATGTCATTCCATAGGAATGAGCCACTCCTGTTCTGCAGCGCTTAGCTACAGGGCCTGAACCCTCAAATCCTATTGGCTGAAATGTGGAGTGACTAAAAAAAAACCCTGAATCGTTGGGGAGGCATGTAACCAGTTACAGTGAAATTTCAGTTGTTGATTTGGACAGAGTCCAAACTATAAAACAACTCTCTCCTTCATTGGAGCCTGTAATAACTCAGGCTGCTCCTCATAAAGAGTTGAGGTCGGTGTTGGACACACGCCTGGATTAAGAAATAGCTTGACCTTACTTGGTAACAAAAGTGGGATGTTTCTCTCACGTGACTTTGCATGATCTTAACAGTGGCATTATGGCATGTATTGGGACAATAACAGAAGTAACTGAAAGCATTCATTGTTACAGAAATGTGTTTACCAGACGCAAAATTAACCTTGAAAATCAACTTGTTTCTTTATGTAACTTGTTATAGGATTCAATTTACAACAATAACCTAGTCTATTTTGAACAATTGCCTATTTTTGACAGTGCTAGTTGTTGATACAGAGCGTCATTGTTATCTTTTAGGTGCATCGCACTTTGCCATTTTTTCTACTTTGTTTCTCAGAATATATTTATTTTACTTTATTCTTAGACTTCACGTTTTATTGCCTATTGTTTGGATGTGCGCTGCTGCTTACACCGCAATGTCTATCCACGGACGACTCAAATATCCATCATCTACAATTCAAAGAACACCTGACATGTTTTATATCAGCATGACAACGGTTGTAATATCTTAAGACCAGCTCGCTAGGGTGAAGCGGCGTCAATTAGGTTTTTTCTTATTTTTATATTGTCACTTGTATTGTGTCTCGCGGTCAAATAAACAACGACGTTAAATAACGTCTAAAGACGACAAACCGGTTCCGCTCGTGGCGGTGTAGTGGAAATGGTAGCTGTCGCTCTGCTCCGTTAATAGATGCCACTCACCTCGGTGAAGGGGTCCATTTCGAAGACTGCCTATCCTTGGGGAAAAAAAAATAAACACTTTCGACAATATATCGTCTCGCCACGGTCTTATAAACGGCCCGAAATCCAATTTCAATGTGGCCGCGGCGAGCGGAACGCCTGGTGTCGCCTCCTCCACACAAACAAGCCCCGTTCAAATTTGAATTTCAGCGCTGCGTCCACTGCGCAGACTCCCGCGGACGAGGGAGCGCCCGGGAACCAATCGCAGAAAAGGGGGGCGTGGTTTTCGGGCCCCGCCAACCCAGCGTGGAACGAGGCGCAGGAGGCGGTTTGTCGTCGTGTCGATGCCGGTGGATCGTCGTAGAAGAAAAACGACAACTGAACTCCCGTGTCAATTCAATTCAATCAAAGTTACATTTAATCTACACTTGGGTAAACAAAATCTGTTTTAAGTCAATACACGCCGATGAAGAAATGAGACTTTTGGAAGAAACGTGTGCTCATTCACATCATTTTCGTAGTCTGACTATGTGATCGTTCAAAAAGGGCATCATACCCGGCTGTATTAATATTTTTTCTTTCTTTTTCTCCCCCTTAACTTTAAGTAGTTGGGTTTTTTTTTTTTATTATAATGCGTGATTTGGCCACAAGAGAGCTCTGTTGTCCACTTCAGTTAAGCTGTTTAGCGTAAACTACGTTATAGGTAATGGTTTTCTGTCCCAACAAGTCAGCTTTCACCGCAATTTAGTGAGAAAAGCTCAAAATAACTGTTTTCAATAAGAAAGGAAGCTCACGCATGTGTCAAACTCTTAATGCTGACTTGTTTCCCCACAATAGGAAAGTCCTGTGATTTTCAGCCTGATATCCCGAAATGTTTCCATTATGACAGGGAGAACACATTCTGACAGCTGAGAATGTTAGTCCACGTGTTGCCAGTAGAGAAAGCTATTTCTCCCTCTCATTTTATCAATTTTTTATTTAACAGATACTCCTCACTTAACAACCGAGTTCCATTCCAAGGACTTGGTCGAGTTATTGCGTCATTGCGAACTCTAGTGAAGTGAATACTGACAGACTGTGGGGACGAGACTGAGACTGAGAACGGTGATGAGATTCAAGATTAATTGATGAGACGTATACAGTGAATTCAGTATCTTCTTCTACTTTCGGCTGCTCCCGTTAGGGGAGCTAACACAGCGGATCTTCTGCCTCCAATACCTTCTGTTCTGTGCATCTTCCTCCCTTACACCAACCGCCTGCATGTCCTCCCTCACCACATCCATGCATGTGGTGAGGGAGGACATTAAAGCTTCTCTTTGGCCTTCCTCTTTTCCTCTTGCCTGGCAGCTCCATCCTCAGCATCTTTCTCCCAATGTAACTCGCATCTCCCCTACACACGTGTCCAGACCATCTCAATCTCGCCTCCCTCACTTTTTCACCAAACTATCCAACCTGAGCTCTCCCTGTAATGCAGCGGTCCCCAACCTTTTTTACGCCACGGACCGGTACTACGTCAGACAATATTTTCACGGACCGGCTATCAAGGTGTGACGGAAATATACGCCAAATGGCATTAAAAACAACAGGATACGTATTATCTGTATAACTATAATAATTTATAGTGAGCAAAAAAACATTAAACATTCAAGTTTAGTCTTGTTATTCATTTCAAGTCTTGGAAGACACACATCAGAATCGAGCTTCCGCTTGTCCAAAAGAGGAAAAACACACCTCTTCCAGGCATAAAAAGTGAAACATTTTAAACAAAATGTGATTGATTGTTAAACTACCAGGTCAAAAATTCTCAAGTACAAATAGATGTCACTGGGATCAACTAAACCAAATCGTACAATATAAAATGCATACAATTTACGACTCTCCATAACGATGAATCAGTGGGAGCCCTGGGCTTGTTTCTCTGCAACGAGACGGTCCCATCTCGGGGTAATGGGAGACAATGACACCCGAAGTGTGTTCAGAATGTCCAGTTTTGCTTGTATTTTAGTTTTGGTTGCCGTTACTGCAGAAACCCCTGCTTCACAAAGATATGATGTTGCAAATGGAAGCAGGGTTTTCAGTGCCTTTGTGGCGATCTCAGGATGTTCTGCTTTGATTTTGATCCAGAATGTCGACAGAGTTATTGTCTCAAACATACTTTTAAAGCTGCCATCATTTGCGATCTCTTGTTTTTGGGGAGTAACACTCAAACCCTTTGGAAAGCAAAGATAGATGATCCTTCACCATCTTGGGGAAATGGAGACCAAAGCTCAGTCGCTTCTAAAACCGCTGCCAATGTTTGAAACATGTCAAATGTCCCTCTGTTCCGCAGCAACGCGACTCTGGAACCAGCGATGATGTATGTGTAGAACCTCCTCCTTTGAGGCGGGACTCGCTGACCATCGACTGTAATTCCAGTATCGACAGAGCCGCATATTCTTTGCTACAAACTAGTTTCGACTTCCCTCCCCCCACCCCCTGGGGCGGACTGCCAATCGCCGCCCCGAATGGGGTCTCCGGCTTGAACCGGAAGCCACGCCCCGAAGTCAGAGAATGACTAGCAGTGCTGGGATTCGAGACGAGGAAGCGATGGTCAGCATTCAGCGAGCGTCTTCACCTCTGAGCCATCCGGAGGCCCGCAAGTTATATATTCTTTCTTTGCAACCCGGCACCACATGACCTGCGACCTGATACCGGGTTGCGACCCCAAGGTTGGGGACCGCTGCTCGAATGTACTCATTCTTAATCCTGTCCATCCTTGTCACTCCCAATGAAATTCTCAACATCCTCAACTCTGCCACCTCCAGTTCAGCCACCTGCCTTTTTGTCAGTGCCACCGCCTCTAAACCGTACAACATAGCTGATCTCACTACCGTCCTGAAGACCTCCCCCTTCACTCTTGCTGGAACCCTTCTGTCACAGATCACCCCGGACCACTCTTCTCCACCCACTCCACCATGCCTGTACCCCCTTCTTCACCTCTCTACTGCACTCTCCGCTGCTTTGGATGGTCGACCCCAAGTACTTGAACTCATCCGCCTTCTCCACCTCCACTCCTCGCATTCTCAGCTTTTCGCCGCCCTCCCTCCCATTCAGGCACATGTATTGTGTCTTACTCCTGCTGACTCTCATTACTCTTCTCTCTAATGCATGCCTCCACTGCTCCAGGCTCTCCTCAACCTGCTCCCTACTCTCACTACTGATCACAATGTCATCCGTGAACATCATAGTCCACAGAGACTCCTGCCTGATTTCATCTGTTAATCTGTCCATCACCATTGCAAACAAGAAAGGGCTCAGAGCTGATCCTTGATGCAATCCCACCTCCACTTTGAATGCCTTCGTCACGCCTACTGCACACCTTACTACTGTCTGACTGCCCTCATACATATCCTGTACCACTCTTACGTACTTCTCTGCCACCCCAGACATCCTCATGCAATACCACACTTCCTCTCTTGGCACCCTATCATACGCTTTCTCTAAATCCACAAAGACGCAGTGCAAATCCCTCTGGCCTTCCCTGTACTTTTCCATCAGCATTCTTGAAGCAAACATTGCATCTGTAGTACTCTTTCCTGGCATGAAACCATACTGCTGCTCGCTGATCCCCACCTCTCCTCTTAACCTAGCCTCCACTACCCTTTCCCATAGCTTCATGCTGTGACTGATCAACTTTATTCCCCTGTAGTTACTACAGCTCTGTACATCTCCTTTATTCTTGAAGATGGGTACCAGAACACTTCTTCTCCAATCCTCCGGCATCCTCTTCCTTTCCAGGATGGTGTTCAACAGTCTCGTTAGGAACACAAGTCACCACCGTCCTCGATAAAATGGGCGGAGCAAGTCCACATCGGGGCATTTGGACAGGACTTGGCTTGATGCGTACTTTGAATTGGAACAGTACTTGGGCTGCGACTGATGACGTTTCACAAGTCCACAAGAACACAAGTACAGACAAGAACGTAGATTAAGAAAGGGCCCTTGTCTTCCTTCCTCTTCCTGCATGATACACTGAGTACCTTCATTGCCGTCTCCCTCACCAATTCTGCAGTTATTTCCCAGTCATTTGGTAACCGTTCAATCGAAACTATTGCCTGCCTTACCTCTTCCCTAAATTGCATACAACACTCCTCCTTTTTCAACTTCCACCATTTTATCTTTAGCTCTTCTTTCACTCTCTTCCTCTTCTTGGCCTCCAGAGTCATCCTACAGACCACCATCCGATGCTGCCAAGCAACACACTCCCCTACCACCACTTTGCAGTCACTAATCTCTTTTAGATTGCACCTCCTACATAAGATGTAGTCCACCTGTGTGTACCTTCCTCTTGTATGTCACCCTGTGTTCCTCCCTCTTCTTGAAATATGTATTTACAACAGCCAATTCCATCCTTTAGGCGAAATCCACCACCATCTTGTCCTTCAACATTCCTTTCCTTGACACCATACCTACCCGTCACCTTCTCATCATCTATGTCTCTGATCCCTTCGCCAACATGCCCATTGAGATCTGCTCCAGCGACCTTTCTCTCTCCCTTGGGGACGCTCTCCACCCCTACATCCAACTCACTTAAGAATTCTTCTTTCTCTTCCAGCTCACACCCAACTTGGGGAGCATATGCACTGACCACATTCATTATCACCAAATCAATTTCCAGCTTCGTGCTCTGTCCGACACTCTCATCACCTCCAAAACACTCTTGACATATTCTTCCTTCAAGACTATCCCTACCCAATTTCTCCTGCCATCCACTCCATGGTAGAACAGTTTGTACTCCTGGCCTTACTCCGATTCCACCTGTGTATATAGTGCATATAGTATATATAGTATGTAGAGTGTATCCAAAGTCGCCCCAAAGTCGCTTTGGATAAAAGTGTCTGCTAAATGCAATGTAATATAGTGTATATAGTGTATATAGTATATAAAGGTTGATGAGATGAGATGCTTGACGCTGAGACGCAGCGCGCACCCCGTGGTGTCGTACACAGCGTACGATACAGACTGGTCGCGGAGCTGGTCGTAAGTCTGAACGGTCGTTCAACAGGTAGGTCATTAATTGAGGAGTACCTGTATTTCATTCTCTCTTTTTGTAGTTGATGTTTTTATAAAAAAACAAACAAACCAACAGACAAACAACAAAACTCTCCAATTCTACTGGTGCTGCTTGTTTCTACGGAATGTTCACCTGTGACTGTCAAATGCAGCGGCTTGACACTGGGGCGAATGTACTGATTGTAGGTAAGTCGCTCTGGACAAAAGCGTCTGCTCCATGACACCATCGTCCGACCAGCGATGGACACTTATCACCTGGTCCCCGGGCGCGTCCACGTATGCTGCCCACTGCTCCTGGCTGTGCCCCCGGAGGAAGGACAAGCCAGGATGGGTCAAAAGCAGAGGCCTCCATCAAAGCATGCGCGTGTGTGTGTGTGTGTGTGTGTGTGTGTGTGTGTGTGTGTGTGTGTGTGTGTGTGCAAGCATGTGTTGTAGTGCGGTGTGTTGCGTGACGAATAAAGACTGTTTCTGTTTTCTTTTCTGGCGTAACGTGTGGCACGAACTCATTCTCCCACAACGCCCGGCGTTCTGCCCAACGTCACAAGCAGCGAAGCCAAACGGCCGAGGCGGGGCGCGGGGCAGTCGGTCCTGACTCCCGTCTGGTGGTGGAGGGAGCCCGGGCAGCTCAGCTCAGCTCAGCCGGACCGGCCGTCAGCTCCCACCGGCCATGCGCTCACGCAGTGCTGTGCATTTTGCTTTTCGCGTCGTGTAAGGAAACCAGCAGCCAGGCAGTTACTGCTCGGGTTTGACTCATTGTTTTCCCCAGGGAGACAAACACCGAGCAGGAGTTCTACCCCACACGGGAGATGCTGGAATCCATAAAAGCGAGAGGTAACGTCAGTTTTAACGCACTTTAATTCTCTCAAATAGACATTAAAAGCCCGCAAATGTTAAACAATTATCATTTTGTTTACGTCTATGGAATGAAATGTGTCTGTGTGTGTATGTGTGTATATAGATATAGATGTGTGTGTGTGTGTGTGTGTGTGTGTGTGTGTATAGTCTGTGTATATGTTTGTTTGTTTGTTTGTGTATTTATCGACGATTTAATGTAAATTATTCAATGTGATGTTTTTTTGTTTTTTGTTTTGTGTAATATTGTACATTTCTACTCCATTGTTTAATAAACTAATGTAATTTAAAATTCTTGAGGCTGGAAAACAATGCTGCCGTTAAAGCAGCGCGTCCTGTGCAGTGGGTCAAACGGGGGTTCGAGAAGCCCCAGGTGTTCCGTGGCACATTCACTGGGGGTCCGGCAGAGGCAAATCAAGAAATTATTGCTCCCCCCATTTTTTAATTTTTAATATTTTATCTTTTAACAAATTGCACCTCGTTCCTACAGCCCATGCAAGACAACCTTTATAATACATGAACATTTGACTTGCGTACATAAATATTGACCGTCACTACAAAATGTATGAGAACCAGGGATACGCAGATCGCGGACAATATGATCGTTCACTTCACAACAACAAGCATTCCTCGTGGAAATTCTGAGAATGATGATCAAAATTCATGTTGTCCTTTTTTTTTGGAGACGAACATGAACCAACCACACAATATAAGCATACAGTGCTATGATTGGATATGTGTTTTGTGTTTTCTTTCCTCTCTCTCTCCCCTCCAGTGATATAAGTGGTGAGGTCAGTTGTCTGTGCAGTTTGGGCTGGAGTTCATTCCACCACAGTGCACCCGTCTGAACAGCGTGCTAGCTTTGGATCTGATAAGGCTTCAGGTCATATTAGACTGGCCTCACAGGGCCCTTCCCGCTCACAGGGCCCGTCAGCCTCGAGAAATGAGAGCATTTTGTTCTGTGACAGCACTGCCGTGAACTGACAATCCAACGATGCGTGGCCAATAATAGCTAGTCTGCTGACATTACTGCAATTGTGGGAATTTAAAATGACGTGCTTTGGAGTGACACAGCATCTTCGCGAATAAACAGTGCAGGAATACACGCAGCAGGGGACAGCTATGGAGCTGGTGTCACTGCTGCAAAAGCACTCGTCAAGCTGAGCACAGACTCTGTGCTTCGACCCTTCACAGGAATATTTTTTTGCGCGAGCTTGGCGGCAGAATAGATCTATTTTTACACTGCCTTCATAAGAGGATTAGTCCTATGGCGGTGGTTTAAGGAAGTCTGCACGTGCGGGCGAGTCTAAAATAGGTTGAATCCGAGGATCTCTCTCCTCACTTCCGACTCACTTTTTTTTTTCTCCTCCTCTTGCAGAAAGGCTCCACTGGCCAGAGGTTGAAATGTCCAAAAAGAGTCTCCTGAACAACGCGGGTGAGCCTGTGACGACGAGCCAAGTGTACCTGGAGAGATTTTCCTCCAACGTCCTCAAGGACCTCTTCACCACTGGCACCAGTAGCTACAATGTGCTGCTGCAGGTTGAGGAGCGGGAGAGGCACAGCCCCAACTGTTCCCCTCGTAAGAGGCTCAGGACTGTGGTGAAATCTCCCTCAACGATCCATAAAAAGAAACGTCTGCCGTGCACAGCCCCTCTTTGCGCACGGCCTCCCGCGGGCAGCACGCCCTCCAAAAGCATGCTCTCTGGAAGCCCCACCAGGCTGGTGCGGAACATCTCTGTGTACGGAAGCTCCATGGGCCTCTGCACTCGCCCCGGGCCCCGTCCGACCAAGCTCTCCACCTCGCCGTCCACCAAGCTCCCACAGTTGCCCAGATCGGCCGCCGCGCGCAAAGTGGAGAACAGCAAGAAGCTCTGTCTCCTCACGGCCATCAAGCCGTCCAATGTGGAGAGGGAGAAAAGCAAGTTCTACAAGTCCGAGTTCACCTACAACCCGCAGTTTGAGTACAGAAACCCGGTGTCTCAGTCCGTCCTGGCCAAGCACAGCACCGCCTCGGATCGCTTTCTGACACAGGTAAGGGGCACAAAACAACGGTGAGCATATTCAAACGAAAACCGAACAGAGAGAAACCTCTATTGTGTTGCAAGAGCTATAAAACAAACTGAATGCGGTAATCAAGAGCGGAAAGACCGCAGACCGCAGGCCCAAAGAGACCTGAGCTTAATGCTGCGCTGGCCAGTTGAGAATATTTCCAGCTTTTTGTGCCAAGGGTTGCGATGGCACAAACGCTGTCTGCCAAACCTCTTTATCGTGAGTGCTCCTGCAGCGAAAATCTGTCATCTAAGCGAAAGCAGAGTAGAAGCGTTTTCCTTGTCAGTGAGCCATGGTTGGATGAAAGTAGCTTTAGCCCCCCAAAAACGGCCATGGTTAAGCAAACCCCGAAGGGATTTAGCAGAAAAAATGTAAGTGGACACAATTATTTATACAGGTTTTTAACCTCTTTAACCAGATTGGACATGAAAACAGTGTTGTGTTGGGGCTCGCCCCGGGTAATACAAGTCTGTGGCTAGTCAGGCATAGCGAGGTATAGTATCCGTCGTTAACGCAGTAAAGTGATCCCGCGGACATGTGTCCATGTTGCTTCTGCGCCTCCTCTTCTTTCCTCTAGAGCGGCGGCTCATGCTTGACACGTTTTGTTTGAGCCGTATGTGTGCAGTGTAGAATAATTGGGCCCAACGTTTTCAAATTGAGGCAGCAACCCTGAATACAAGTGTCCGCTGACCGTTGTGCTTTATGTACGTAACAACAGCCGCTGTGTTTTTCCTGTGTCGCTTGACAAACCTCACTTTCCAATTATAAAGTCCACATGAGTTGCCAGGCTCTCATTTAATCACCCCTTTGTCACTGACCAGCGACCTCTTTGCTCGGACCAGTGATCTCTTTATTAGAAGACGGAACAGTCGGGAACGCTGAGAATAGGAATGAAAGGAACTGACTGCACTGTGAGCCTGTATTGTACAGTAGAACACTTAGTTACGAGGAGACCTTCAACGGTCCTTTTTAATCTGAACAGTAGCATCCTTCTTTCCTCAAAAAGTGTTGTTCAACATACGTAGATTATAACGGATGTGAGAAAGAGCCCTTGTTCAAAGACATACCATTAGACTAACTTTTCAAACGCAAACCCAATCCCAAATATGAACTTTCGAGTTAACAGCCACATCCTAAACCCTTGTTTAAAGTGTTAAAGGTGGACATTCCAAGGCCGGGCTGGAAAAAGTAAAATAAAACCCCCGGCGGTTTAACCCCTGAACCTGAAATGGTTCCAGCTCTTGAGTGTGTTGCCCTCCCCCTTTCTCGCAGGCGGTGCGGATCATGGACCTGACGCTGAAGAGGTACGGGAACTACGAGACGTTTGAACAGGCGACCGGTGGCGCTCTCCTCTCCAGGCACCGCATTGGCCAAAACGTCAAGAAGTACATGGAGAAAGAGGGCTGCATGGGGGAGGTGAGAGGAGTAAAGCAGAATACGTCCAATGAGCGACGCCAATGGGCGAGATTGGTGCTCGAGGGCTGTTATGACATTTTCGCAAAGTTCTAAATAAAGCCGATGTTCCCGCTGCCCTTCTTTGTTCATCAAATATTAATGTTAGGGTAAAGGCTGGCCGTGGCATGGGGTTTGAATAATATGCAAAGAATGTTCATTTCATACAATGACATGGAGTAGAAACAGATATTTGAGATTATTTTGTTTGTGAAATGCGACTTTGTCCTACTACTATTACAACTACATTCCTTATGAGAGTTATAATACAGTGACTACAGCATGTAATGATTCTTATGCTTATTCTCACAGTGGTTAGGGCGGTGCATTGTGGGATATGTTATGGATACGGGGAGTTTGAAGAAGAAGCAAGAGGTGATTAAGTGTTTCTCATGTGCCGCGGCAGATGGCATCTAACGAACGCTGTTTTTCGGGCAGGTCGTGGTGCACGTGACGGACGACCTGCTGTCGAGGGCCTCCATGGCGGTGGTGAACGGCCGCCACACGCTTGCCATCAATGTCTCCGCTGCCCGCGAGCACTGGCTGGAGGGCATCCTGCAGCATGAGATCGGTGTGTGTGTGTGCGTGCGTGCGTGTGTGTGTGTGTGTGTGTGTGTGGAATCTGCCTGCTTATTGGTGCCTTATCCTCTATCCCTGCGGGAAGTGAATCTTACTCTGCACTTTTCCCTAATTGAGCCGTTGACTGAAGCCATTTGTTCTCACGTCAGACGCACCTTAGCTTTCTAAGGATTTTTGAAGGAAAGTAATGCAGAGCAGAGCCTTTTTTCTCTCTAGTCCAGGAAAACTGTTTACAGGGACTGGTGCACTTTGCATTGTAGCAAAGTTAAAAAAATAAATTGGGAAAAAATATATATATATATTCTGTTTCAAATGTCATTGAATAAAGCAGAAAGGGGGTAATTCTCTGACTCCAAATAATGTGGTTGGTTATCATTAACAAGCCTTGTTATTAATATTGCAAGGATAGCCAAAGTCTTTAATGCAATTCAGTATGAGCAATCATAACACCATCCCAACACTGAACTGTTGGAGGCTGCTTTGCACAATGAAAACACATATCCTTTTTGAATACTTGTGGTGTCTCTTAACACATTCCTGACCACATCTTTTTTTTTTTTTTCCCTTCTCTTTTTTTTAAACCGACATACATACATACATACATACATACATACATACATACACATAAAAACACAAGGTTAGCATGACAAATTCAGCTGCAGTGATGGATCAAGTCCATGCTTACTTGCATACCAATTAGAACGCCAAATTGGTGTCCTAAACCAACGCCAAAATGTCCAAAACCATAGTATGCATCAAAAAGTACGAGGATGATATTCCACATCCAGTGAAATATCATAGTATGCAAACAATGAACACTTCACGCTGGCAAGCATATCCCGCAATGCATTGTGAGGGCAAGGCGTCAGTAAATGTTTCCATTTCTATATTCCATCAACCACTCTGTTGAAATTGATGAATTTGTACAACCTTGCGTTTTTGATCTTGCGGCGCATGCGCTAGCTTCCATTATATATTTGAAGTCAAGTTTGAAGAATGTTCCCACCTGGCAAGCTCTCACGGCACACTAGTACACCGTGAGAGCTTGCCAAGTGTGAACATTTATAAAATAAATAGTGGAAGCTAGCTCTTGTGTTGCAAGATTCAAAATTGCCGGCTGTACTAATTTATCAGAACAAGCTCAAGTTTCACACTAAAAGTGAGAACTGTTAGAACTAATGAAGGGTTTGAATTGCTAATGAGATTCGGTAATTGGCAAGTCAATCACAAGTCAAAAAAGGTTGGGAAACACTGGACTAGGCCGTTAATGACGAACTCGCCGTCTCTGCGTGTTTCCGCAGGCACCCACTACTTTCGCAGCATCAACAACGGCCACCAGCCATGGAGCAGCAGCGGTGGCAGGAAGAAGCACAACCTCAAGCCCCTGAACCCCACCGAGGAAGGCCTGGCCAGCATCCACAGCGTGCTGTTCCGGAAGGACCCCAAGCTGTGGCGCGCCGCCCTGCTCTACTACACGGTCTACCAGGCGGGCCGCTTGTCCTTCGCCAAGCTCTTCCACAGCCTGGGCCGCTTCGTCCAGGACCCCAATACGCGCTGGGACTACTGTGTCCGCGCCAAGAGGGGCCAGACCAACACGGCGCAGCCAGGTCCAGTGCCCGCACCCAAACAGCTTGCAGCTCTCTAGGCCTTTTTGGGAGGGTTAAAAGCCGACTGTTTTAGCTGCGTTTTATTTACCGGATTTGAGTTCTGCAAAGTTTTTATTTTTTATTTTTTTGCAGCCTCTTTTGTGAGTCTAAAATCGAATTGAAGACTCTGTACTTTGTTAAAAGGAATGACTTAAAATTAGCCAAGACCTAGTTTTGGGCCAGTAACAGGTTTTTGATCTTGACAATTTATGATCTGTCAGTCTAACTCTGTACAAATCCACCGGACCAACAAACAGCTTCAACAGGGACAAAGCAATTCTATCAGTTTTATATATTTTTAAAATCTAATTAAGGTTTGTTATTGGCTTGAATGAAGCTGGCAACCTATGTAGCACTGGCTGCCGACACAATCTCTTTGCAGTGCATCCTCACACTCACCATGACCGCTAATCCTGCTTATTCTCTCCTTTCCAGCAAAAATTTTATTTATTTATTTATTTATTTATTTGTTAAGCAGGTTGCTTCAGTAAGGATCAGGTGTACCTGGAGGGCGTCCTGATGATTCTGAGATACAGGAACGAGATCGACTTCCCAATGTTGATGGCACAGGGAAAGGTGAGTGTATCTATCTGTGTACGTAGCTTCATTCGTCTTCGTTAAACATAGTCATTTTCTGTGGAATTATTTTCCATTATGGAAAAATTACAAACGGCACGGTACATCGGTAGCCTTGTGTGCGCTGCTGAAACAAACAAGCTGAATCAGGCTTATGTAACCGCCATTAAAGAGTGCCAGCTGACCATGTTTTTCTGCCTGACAAGAGCACCTAATGGGAGATTTGCTCACAGCTGCTAGGGTCTCACTAGTGTAAAGAAAAACCTCCATCTTTGTCAGAGTAGAAGCTATGATGTCATTTATTTGGTGTGTGTGTGTGTGTGTCCAGGTGTCGTTTGAGGACGTGGACAGGCTTCAAGACCTGGCTAAGATGGACAACGTGCGGATCCCGCACTTCATGCAGAACCAGATGGGTTATGCCCAGCAGCTGGAGAAGATTATGGCGGTCAACCAGCTGACAGACAGGGAGCTCAGGGTCATTGTCTGAGGCTCCACCCCAAAACCCTTATTAAAACACATTAACATAAGTTAATAATGTTGCTCTATGTCACTGATCCCACCACATAAATATATATACTCATAGAGTCCTCCGAGCTAAGTGTACTTCTCTACCGATCCGACAAACCACGGTTGTTGCTATAGAACTAGACGACAACTAGAAATGGGTGAGGGGTATAGCAATGCCGCAACCTCCTCCGACACTCCTCCTTCTCACCACTAGATGGCATGCTGAGCAGTAACGTTCTCACCCATGGAGGTCTACTAGACCTTCCTTGTGTCGTTGCCCCGCTTAAAAATGACTCCTCAGCGACGTCACAGCTCAAATATTTTGGAACCGGAGTTGCAGTGACTTCCCTCTTCCAACGCACACCCTGCCTCGCTATTTGCACTTTCTTACCTCGTGAGCTACCTTTTTAGAATGCGCCGTCGCCGGCAGTTATCGTCTAGGTGTTGTCACTGATCTTTGTTTTCTGGGAAATGAAACCGAATGCCTCAGACTGTTCCTGATACTTGATGACATTGTGCTGTAAAAACCTTTTTTTTTGGGGGGGGGGGGTGTTATTACCTCAAATGCCACCTCTATGATCTATTCGTAAAGTATGGTATTTGTATGTATTTTGCTGAAAGCATTTTAGATGTCCACCTGAAATATGAATAATAAAAATACTTTTCCTTGAGGTAATGGTCTACATACCTTGATGTTTCGTTAGTTTTTGTTTTTTTTGTTCCAGGTGGGGAGGTAGCGTCACACAATCCCTCAGCAGGTGAATCTTTATTTCAGCTGCAGTTGTTGTGGGATGTTACCAAGAAGGGAGTTGTCACTGAAATTAATATTTGAACAAGGTTATTTTAGTTCGCCTCTTAGTTTGAGGCGCCCTTGGCTGTTTTTATTTTATTTTTCTTGCCCTCTTTCAATCTGTTTTTAATTTTGCAAACCTGTTCTAGTTGTTTCAAGGAAATAAGGAAAAGTGCTCAAGTCAATGTTGTTTTTACAAAGAATGAAACAAAGGCATTGAAAACATTAGGAAAATGTCTGTTTTAATATTATTTCAGTGTGTTTCGTACGACCTGACTTTAGTTTGAATTAATATACGAATGGCTTTGTATGTTTTCAGTTTTAATAATAATTACCTCTGTGCTGATCCTCCTGTCACCAAACCTTTGCGCAAACACACCCGTCTGCCACGGTCCCTTGGCTGGAGGTGTTTCATTCATCAAGGTTCCATTTCACCGTGAAACTGGAAACTGACACTTCCTGCTGATTAGCATGTACAAAGACTGACATGCTGGACGACAGGCCTCTGTCCACCCACAGTTCAGGACAGGCCCCTTAACTGATTAAATTATAGGTTCACCATTTTTTGACCTAGTCCTGCAATCAGCTCCAACGTATGACACTAGTAATAGGAAGTTCCGCCACATCCTACAGGCAACCTGCAGTAACCGATGTTACTCTTTGGATGTAGTGCAGCAATAGCAAAAAGTACAGCGTAGTCCTAAATAAAAATGTGTTAAATGCCTAACATGTGGTTATGTAAGTTTCTCATCTTTGAAAAGAAGTCAATTTTTTTATTATTTTTTTTTAATGTAAACGTTTGCCCCATTGGACTGCACTGAAGCCCATTGAGAGACTGCAGCAGAGAGATGCTTTCTGATAGTAAAGTGTTCAGCAGGGTTGTGCTCTGAACAGTTAAAATAAATGGTGGAAACAGACATTTGAATAAAGCCTGGGTTGAAAAAACACCGATTGTATCCTTTAACCGGTGCTCTGGTTAGACTTGTGTACTTAACACCACAGGCCGGTAAGGGCGTGTTTGCTACAGAAATACTACTGCCACATGTAAGGGTTTAGAGTTTGATGCGGTTGAAGACGCAGCTACTGTTCCAAGTTATGGAAAACAAAGTATGATCAAAGGTTACGGACAATAAATTCGATTGAACGACCAAAATTGTGAGGAAAAGCCTCACTGTCATTATGGAAATCGCCACAAGGGGGCGGTGGCAGGCAAGTCTCTCACAAGGCCTGACCTAGAAACGTAAAGCTCACCCCTGGGAGGGCATGCCCATCAGTGACGATCAGCTATAGGTGTCATAAAAATAGTTGCAGCGCAGTTACCGCTTAAAATGAGCTCCCACGCGATGACGGCAACACTCGGTGCATATGCTGAATACGCTACTCGCTCCTAAGGACCTCCATAACTGCACCTCATTACCATCCCGGATGAAAGAGAGCACACAAAGGACCGGCTTACATCATTTAATGGAGCAGCCACCGTGGGCTCGCAGTTGGGACCTCACGGTCCTCTCCAACTGACTGGATACAGAGCCGTAGTCGCAGGGGAGGATGAGCACGGCTCTCCGCGTTGAACGTCATACCATTTCAAGCGCAGGAAGTCAATCAAACGTCTTATCAATTTTACTTTATTTCATATACATATAGAAAATGGTTGGCACACTCTGCGAGAACGACGTATATGTCTTTGAAATTGACTCTGAATACTTAGCGGCAGTCTATTATACAAGGATAAAAAGATTGTGGGGGGGGGGGGGGGGGGGCAAGCATGGCACTTCTTCACATTCGTCAGGTACCCCCCCCCCCCCTTTTTTTTTTTTTAGCTCCGCGGCAAACTTGAGACAGAAGCAAGATCCGTGCAGGAGTCCATTTCTTTTGTTCCCTTATTTATTCGCTTTTTTCGATGTCATTTTGCAATCCCCATTGCTATGGCGGCGACGTCGTCGTCACCGCTCGTGTTTGGCCATGAAGTCCCCCCTCTCCACCACCGCCACCCCGTTCCGGCCCAGCTCCTTGGACGTCCCGTCCACGAAGAACTCCGCCACCACGGGACAGTGGTCGGACGCCACGCCGCCCCACGACCAGTTATCCGGGATCCAGGGATTGGTCAGGCCCTCCCGCACCACGGCGCAGTGACCTGGGTTGGGAGAGGGGGGGACACGAGAAGGGGTCAGGGATGAAAGAGCATGGAGAAGCTACTCACATGAGCTCAACTCTGCTCTACAATAAATACAGTAAGTACAAGTAACAGCATTGTGGCATTACTAATTAAAAATACTAAATTTATTTTAACAAGATAAATAGATCCAATGAAAAGAGCTCATACAAGGTTTGTTGGCAAATATAACATCCCCGTGAGAGCTTTTTCTCCCCTGAAACACCTTTGCGGGTACCCAACACCTTGCTGCAGCCACCCTCCCTCCACAAAAAAAAACCTAAAAACTTTACGGTCTTTTTCTCTGTAGTTTACCGCCGCGCAAGGCCAAAACGCTTACCCGAGTAAATCTTCTTGAGTGAGCGGCTGACCCAGATGTTATCCAGGCAGCGGGAGCCCTGCGGTGAGCGGGTGCTGATGTCGGTGAACCGGGTGGAGGGCACCAGGGCGTGAAGCTTCTCCTTGCGCAGGACGTCCAGCTCGGGGCCCTGGGGAGGCACGCCGAAGTCGCCCAGCACCAGCAGGTCCCTCTCACCTTGGGCCCGTCAGAAGAGGAGATTAAAAAAAAAAAAGAATGATGATAAAGAGACAAATGGAAACGGATGTGGGAATTGCCGCTCGACTATGTGGCTACTTTTCGTATTTCAAACTACGTTAGCCAGAACGTTCAAAGAAACCACGAAACACAACATTTCCGGTTTGTCGTATGTAACCTGGAAAGACGGGCCCCCATCGGTTTACTTCCAATTTTAACTCCAAAATTGATTGAGAAGTCCCCATGCTTCGTATTAATGCCCGGCATTGTGTTCCTGCCGTCTTTTTTCCAGTCTATATCAGTCTAGTACATATGGTATATAGGGAGCCCTGTTAGCCCGTTTGTGCCACCCGCCCCTGGATATACCCCACCCTTCAAATTTGAGGACCGCGATGAGGAAAGCTCTGACCAGGAGACTGACCTTTGAGTGTTTCCTGGATGACAGGGGAGAGACGCTGGGATTTGGGTAACTCCGAGTGGATGTTCCTGCCGTTCGTCTCCCCTGAATGGGCCGGCGGTCTCATGTGGACATTCACCAGCGTCAGTTCCGACAAACCAATCTAATGGCATCAAACAGTTCAGTCACTCTCTAGTACCAAAGACATTGTACGGCATTTCAAATCTATTGTCCTTTTATTTTATTTTTTTAATCTTTGGCCAGAGGTTTCACGGTGACTTACTTGAAAGTGGGCCAGGTAGGGTCTGGGGTAGGTATGGTTCCCGTTGCCGTTGACAACAGGGGGTTCCAGGACAGAGGCGTCCTTCAAGTCTACACCGGAAGAGCTGTCCCAGAGAAAGCCGGAGTAGCTTGCTCCCTGTGAACAGGGGAAGGTAGGAAATAGATTTTAGGTTGAACGACTGGACTCCTTTGACGGTCGCCACAACAACCTTGATAAATTGGTTACAGACAGTGGCCGGTGGACATTTGATTGAACTCAAGAGCTGAAATATTGTGTCCGCGACATTCTTTGCCCTTTGCAAACATTAACCCTTTGTTTCCAGCTCAGACACTGGTGCACTTACAATATTAATTTCCTGACGTTCCTGTTGAATGTGACATTTTGCTGCACTGTGGGAACATTTAGTAGGTTTTCTGGGCCACGCAGATGCCGCTCTGGCCTTGAGGTAAATCATGTGTCGGGAACTCGGGACCACATTACTGTAGGTCAGCTATACGCGGTGGGCCAGCTGGCCTAGTTTGATGCATAAAGATGTGCTTTGGATACATGAAAAGGGCAACGCACAAGGACATTTCAGTGCGGCGACCTGACGTTTGAAAGCCTGCTCTGTTTTCCGTTCTGTGTGAACACGATCACATGAGGATGGGAAATGCTCTCATCTAGACTCTAGTCATACAATACTCTCACACGCAGCTTCAGTTGAAGTACTCAAAAAGTATACTCCAGTAAAAGTACTGTTACTTTAAGATGTTTGCGAGCAGTATAAGTAAAGTAAGTACAGGTACTCCTCCCTTAACGACCTACCTGTTTAACGACCGTCCGGACTTAAATCCAGCTCTGTATTGTACAATACCACTGCGTCTCAGCGTCAAGCATCTCATCGCGCATCCCCCTTTATATACTTTATATATACACACTATATATACACACACACTGTATACACCTCATCACCGTTCTCAGTCCGGTTCCAGCGGTTTGTCAGTATTCACTACACTAGCGTCCGCAATGGCCACGCCCCCTTACCGTGAAATAACACGGCTCCTCGCTTATCGATCAAGTCGCTCGACAACCTGGTCCTAGGAACGGAACTTGGTCGTTTAATGAGGAGTACCTGTGTAAGTAAAAATAATTCTCTAATAGTGTTTTTCAACTGCCAGGTGTGCCGCAAATCTTTCTTCAAATTCCACTTAAAAAAAAAAAAAAAAAAAAAAAGGATGGAAATCAGCTCTTGTGTTGCAAGATCAAAATTGCAAGGCTGCACTAATTCATCAGCTCAGGAGACGATTTCTCAAGTTTGACTCAAAGTGAGGACATTGGTTGATGAGAGGTTCACCTGTTTTTTATTTTTTGAGATTCACTTCCTGACGAGTCATTCAGTAAAAAGATTTGTTTGATTTGATCCGAGGTAATGTGACGCACGTTGAGCGAGGGAGGACTGTTTGGCTCAGAAGAGTCTGTTTGGCCCCGAGTTGTGAATGGAATTCTCAAAAGGAATCATTTAATGAAGTTAAAGTTATTCGATTTGGTGGAATGCAAAGGGTAAATCTACAGTATGTCTATGTCGGCATCTTCAGACCGCCCTCCTGCCATTTCACAGCAACGTGACCTTATAGCATCAAGCAATCAAGCTATTTAGGAATCTTCTAACCTGATCAAGGAAGGGGAAGGAAAGACGTGACCCAACTTAAAACACTGCGGTGAGAGGGTACTCCGATTCTACCCAAGATCGGATACCATCACCATCACCATCTCGACCAACCATCTGGACGTGACAAATGCCACAAGCGCAAAGGGCGAGCGGGCGGGGCTCTGCCTCATATATCAATGTCCCATATCCTCACACAGCTTCCTCTGAGAACAAAACAAACGGCTGTGTCCTCGGCATCTTCTTTTTTGTTTGGTGCTCTTTTTCTTCTGAGCACTTGGCCGCGGCTTGTTGGCAGCAGGGCTTACTTTTTAATGGGCCCCGCAACTTCCAAAAAAGCCTGAAGACGGACACAATAGCTCACACCAACTCACTCATCTTGGAACGATCTTGGAAAACCGGGAAAAAATAAAAAAAAATAAAAAAAGAAGGTCCTGAAACCTTGAACCCGTGTCAGCGTCACCTCTCGCAGTACCTTGTCGGATTGTCCGGTGGGGTTCTCCGACACAACGCTCTTCCACAGGCCCCGCGGCCCTTTCCACCTGCGTACGCTGGCGAGCGTGCCCTGGTTCAATTCCACGCAGAACTAGGAGAAACACAAATGGAGAAACGGGCGTCAGTCTGCTGCTCACAATATGGACACGGCTTCATTGCTTCAGGGAAGAAACGGTGACAAAACACGCTCATTCGGGTTGCAAAAGAGCGTCTTGCTCAACGGTCCAACGGCTCCTGAAAACACCGCCAGAAGCAACGTCCCTTTGAGGGAAGTCGGTTCTCTCGGGGGCCTTCTCGTTGGTTCGTGGCCAACAAGACAGGATATCTCAATCTTTGAATGGGTTTTGTGGGAGCCAAGTCTCGCTGCTTTTAGTGTCACATTTCCCCCATTAAAAACTGACTAGAGTTCTCAAGAACATTTTTCTGGCCAAAGTTCATTGAACCCCCAGCAAAGCGGGGGAGTGTGCGCAGTGAAGGGGAATGGCCGACGTGGGCAGCTCTGCCGCGGAGGTAGAATAAATGCCAGACATTGGAGGGAAGTTGCGTGGGAGAGGGATTCTGGCCGGGGTTCGCATGCCTGCTTCAGCTGACCGCTCAACTGCTTCTATATTTACACCGGCAGAGGAAGGGGCCCACAATTCACCTTTAAGCCCGGTCGTAAAAAAAACAAAAAACAAAACATGTTTTTGCTTAAAGAGCAATAGAATGGAACAATTCTCAAGAAAAAAAAAGGGGGGGTTCAAAAATGTGCAGGAGAAGGCTGAGAGACTTGTGAAATATATCTCCCTGTAAACATGGATTTACACTGCCATTTCAAAACAAGCACCAGTTGTTCTCACTATCCATACTTTGCTTTTAGTTCGAAACTGCAGGATATGCAGCTTGGTGAATTATGTCCTGCTCCCGCATGCTTGGAATCAAAGCAAGAAGCGATCATAAAACAGTATAAAAACAGAATAATGCAATCCGTCCCAACGCCCCCATAATTCAAGCCAAAGTGCAGGTACAGCAGTCTTAGCCCAGAACACCCTCCCCCCCAATAAATCGAAATTATCAAGCCTGTTCATTGCCAGGGATTTCATTACTCAATTTCTGTGATCAGCGTTAATCAATCGTGCGGGCAGGGGGCTGTGAAAGTATTCTCAAAAACTATGCAGGTTATGAAGCGTCTCACACAGAGGAGACCTTGGATTCAAGAGCGGACGATCAAGTTCTTCCATTTGGTTTTGATTGAGGCAGGACGCAGCACAATTGACAGTGCAGACGCTAGGTGCTAAAATTCTGCCAAAATGTAATGGAAGAATATCACATCTGTTATGAACATTTAACGGTGTGTCACATCACTTCCTGTTCATACATTCGTTCAACCACTGAATATATTAAATATTTAGCTATTTATCCATCATAACCTTTTGCACATTCTCCTGTCTTTGCGTGAGCTGCTTAACAATTTCACACATTGTAAATGCCTTTTTATTCAGATCCTACCTAGCGAATGTACATTTTTTCATTACATTTTGCTTAACTTTGCTATGTACTGAAAGTCACTGAAAACAAGTCAGATTCCTAAGCAAACTTGGCCAATAAAGCCTCATTCTGATCTCTCCCTCCATACGGTTCTAAAAGTAAAGCCACAGTTAAAAAAAAAAAAAAAAAAAAAAAAAAGAATTGCATGTTGAATTTGTCCGGCCCCAAACGTGTCATGGGTTATTGGTAATTATCCATTGCTCAGCGCTCCAAAAAAGACCACGACTAGTTCCCTTGGATACAAAACTGAAAAACAGAGTACAGCCCAAAATGCCCACAGAGGGAAGGCTGTCCCACACACGGTGACTAACAGAGCAGAAAAGGCAACTGTTTGAAATACATCCTGTCATGTTTCAGTGCAAACCACCATGCCAGCAGAAAAGTTTCAAATTCCACATAATAATGGAAAGTGGATCTTGTGTTGCAAGATCAAAAATGCAAGGTTGTATAAATTCATGGAATTCATCCGTTCCAGCTGGAATAGCAGCTCTGTGTTCTTCAGAACAAGCTCAAGTCTCACACTGAAAGTGTGGACTATTGGTAGTGTCGAAAGGTTTGATTCTTTTTGAGATTCGACAAGTCACTCCGTAAAGAGTCGTTACATTTTCATAATGTAATATAATGTGTTTGATTCAGTTGGTGAGTGAGGAACGACTTTGATGAATGATGAATGAGAGTCACAAGAGTCGGTTCTGAGTTGTGAATGGAATTCTCACAAGAATCATTTAATTATGTCAATGATTTATTTTGGTGGAACGCAAATTGTAAATCAGTCACATTCAGTATGAATTATGGCAAAAACCTGTGACTTTTTTTTGGCTTGGACTTCAATTTAGTCCTAATTCATTTCAGTTTGTGAGTTAAACATTCAATCGCTCTGACGTGGAGTCTTTCGCTGGAGTGACTCAGACTCCACAGTCATTCAGAAGATTTTTTCGCTACGAACGAATCGTTTGCGAGTCTTCCATCACTATCTACTAGTACAGGGGTTCTCCAACATTTTTCAACCAAGGGCCCCTTGTGAAAAAAAAATAAACCAAGGTCCCCCCTCGCATATGTCCCAAAGAATTATTTGAAATGAGGCCTATTTCTCACACGTGGAAAAACATATTGCATATTTGTATTGCACCATTTCAAAATACAGAATATCAAAACAATGTATTCATTGTTTAAAAGGAGATAATTAAACACGTATACATTGCATTCAAATATTCTATTTTAAAAAATTAAAAGGACACAAAAATAATTTACAAGAACCAACTTTGTAACACGTTTGTGATGTTTTTAAGTGCTTAAAAAGGATGGTGGTGGCGAAACACTTAGCTATGGACACATCCAGGCTGGTGGCATATTTTTTTGGGGGCGGGGTGAGGATTACAGTGTCAGTCTGAAGCCTTTGACGCAATGTGACACGCCGCACTGCTGCTGGAGTGAAGGAATGAGAGTAATGAAAAGACACTCGGCGGTCGGCAGGAAGAGCACCGGGGAGGAAATGTGGGACGCTCCTTGACTGAAGATATCGCATCTCTCTCTTCCTCTGCATCTCTATCTCATATGTACATATGCAAATATATATATAGATATATAGATAGATAGATAGATAGATAGATAGATAGATAGATAGATAGATAGATAGATAGATAGATAGATAGATAGATAGATAGATAGATAGATAGATAGATAGATAGATAGATAGATAGATAGATAGATAGATAGATAGATAGATAGATAGATAGATAGATAGATAGATAGATAGATAGATAGATAGATAGATATATATATATATATATATATAGATATATATATATATATATATTTGCCTTGGACTGTTGACCTACTTTTAACTCCGGGATGGCACCGTGTTCTAGGTGAGAGTGTTGCACACGCGCCCACGCAAACTCTGGAGTCTCAACCGAGGATCCGCTCCGTGTCTTGGCCGACACAGAAAAATAGAACGAGAAGTGTTGGCTGGATAAGCGTACCATTATTTGTCTTTCAGGGATAAGCAACACTTTTCTTTTCTTTTTGTAATCTCTAATATTTCCAAGGAGGCGGCTTGCAAACGTGCTTGGATGAGAGCCTATCCCAACTGCATGGAGTCAAAGTAGGCTGTTTAAATCGAATGTTTTGGCGTAACACAATGAGCCGGCATTGCAAACCACACTGGGCTTTTTATCGTGCTCAGACAGGTTGTGATGTTCATACTTTCACACACTTACTTAGACCCCTGTCCAGAGACGTTCAAAAAAAAAAAAGTCTAGTGAACTTGATTTGGACCAATTTACCATTCAAATATCAATGTAAATACCACCAGCCAAGAGGAGACCCCAATGAATAAATGTGTGGAGAAATGATGTAGCAATTTGATTCAAAAAATATTCATTATTTTTCTACTTAGAATTACCACTGGATGGAGCGGCCCTTTTAAAAAATAAAAATAAAAAAATAAAAAATTTAAATGTATTTTAATTTCAGATTAATTTCTGTACACGTAAACCCAACGAAAAGACTGTACCGCTGTGCCCATCGCTCCGATGCGGAGAGACCCTGTGTTTTAAAAATACTGTTTTTATTTTATATTGTTAAAGCTAGAGTTTGTACAACCTACACAAACATAGTACTTCACCATCCTAAATAGCTGTGGAACTAAAACTGATGACGACAACCACTACGTTTACACCGCAGGACGTCACCCACATTTTTCCTGTATTTTTGCCCTTGCTGTCTGAAAGTCCCCCCCCCCCCCCCCCCCTAAAACCATCTTCCTTCATTCGAACCATTGTAAGTTCTTTTTAAAAAGTAACCTGAAGTAACCTTGTTAAAGTGGGAATTCG
This sequence comes from Zeus faber, assembly GCF_960531495.2. NCBI lineage: Eukaryota > Metazoa > Chordata > Actinopteri > Zeiformes > Zeidae > Zeus > Zeus faber. The sequence goes on from NC_137193.1 coordinate 31,846,251, forward strand.
CAAGATGAATTTGTTGAAAATTAATTCCATATTTGATACTTTTTTTAGTTGGCATTTTTTTTACGAAGAAACAAACTAAGATTCAGTGTATTTGCGTTGTGTATGTCCTGCTCAACGTGCTGTTTCCATTGTTGGTGGCGGGGTCCGCCGCTGGAATTTGGGGATTTCTATTGTTATTCACCCAACACGGACAATCTTATGGATTTCCACTTAAAAATAAATAAATACATAAATAAATAAATACATAAATAAATAAATAGACAAACAAACAAACGTCTAGTTTCATGTGATTTAGAAGGAAGGCCCTCTCCTTCAGCTAGCCTTGTGTTTTCACACTATAGGAGGCTACGTTGGCACCGCGGCTACGGCAGCTTTGAAGATACGATCCGTCTCGCCGCGCCAGAGAGAGGTGGGGTACACGATAGCAGCCTGCGGGATTGGTATCATGCACCTTGTTTTTGCCGTTTGTTTTTTTTAAATCTCTCGCACTTGTGTAGAAGACGGCCTCCACACATAGCCATCCCAGTCATATTTATGGCTGCCGTAACACAGCCGACGCAGTTCAAATCCAAATGCGACCCCAGAAAGTGGAGACGTTTACATATGGGAGTGTGCAAGAGAGGAAGCGAGAGACAGACGCGGTAGAAGACAATACAACGCAGAACAGCCATCAAAGAGGCATTAGCATTATTATAGGGGGAAAAGGATTAAACGACAAACACTGTGCACAATTCTGGTTTTTGTGGCCTTTTTCCTGTTCATTTGCCAAATTGCTGAGTCACCTCGTTGACAAAGCGCACAGACTAAGGCACTCAGGCAGCTCGGCTTTTATTTAATTTTTTGCAGAGACCGGTCGTCTGGGCCCCCTTCCGCTTGCACTCGTACAAACAAGGTGTGGAAGCGCTGTCAAATGAAATGATGTGGCGAGATGCTACCGTACCTTGTCAAGGGCCTCCCTGTCCAGAAGGTCTTGCACCGCCAGTAACTTGATGCTAGAAGACACAAAGAGGGGTGAATCCCAATTATTTGATTGTGTCATACCAAAGCTATACAGTCTTATGGAGACAAAGAGTTAAATGCACGGCTGACACAACAGATATGAGCCTAGACGGGAACAGTGAAGCATTAATCTCACTTCCTCAAGGTTAATGCAAAATTAATCAACACAAACTAACATGTTGGGGTGAAAGATTTTCTATATAGTAATTGACTCACGCCAAAGACTCAAAATACTAGTTGGAGACAGAACATATGCCAAGAAACAATTTTATTTCACAGTGAACGGGGCTTTCAGCTTGGATAAACCTATGCCGCTTTATACCAAATACTATTTAAATTAACATTTTATGGCTCAAAATGCAAAAAACACCGACTGTCTTGTTTTTTGCACTGTAGATGGATTTTGCCACCGGCTCTTTCAGAACGCACCTTACTCTGAAACATCGAAAGTTTGACGTACTGAGACGAAGGGACAGTAAATCAGTTGTGCCGTCTGACCTCAGTCGCTAAGTTAATCCTTAGCGGCAGCTACACATTACATTGCATAACACCTTTTTTTTTTCTGCCCCCCTTTCAATCAGTGAAATGTTTGCCACTGCCGGACATTAAGGAAGCCTGGCTCCCTCTGAGTGCAGTTATATCAGAAGGGCTTTGCACCAGACTGACTTCCATTACTGTGGCCCACTGTGTTTCCATGCTCTTGCAGTGGTCCTTGAAAGAATTGCATTTCTATGTGACTATAATCTATCGACGCGAGAAAATGCAGTGAAATGAGCTGTGAACCCAATTCTCTGCTTAGCAGTACGCGTCACGTGGCGGTACATAAAGCATTTCATTCAACAAAGGCTTGAGTTGCAACATAAGTCTACTAAGTAATCTAAGAAATTCCAAGTAATGAATAAAATTCCCATCAGATTCCTTCTTCATGTTCACAGGGCTCCAATAGACGCTCCCTCTCCCATTTTGATTAGGCTTAATCACCAGCACCTCCCAAAGGACACGCCACATGACAACGTCAGACCCAAGTTCAATGACTTTCCTTAACAGTGGGGCCTCCCTCGTTCCAAGGGCTGAGTCAGAGTCTATATTGGCCCGTCCCTCAAAAGGCCAAAGTGGAAAGGGATTGTCGTGAAGTAGAGCGATGTAATGCTGATGCATTGAGTGGGTTTCAAAATGAGGCTAGGAGGCAAGGGTTATATAACAGGCTATTGCAGTGCTGCGGGTATTAAGAGCCATTACGATTAGAAATCTAGCGGGCAAATACCCTTGTCCTTTAGGGCTGCCTGTATAGGCCCCTGGGGCTTTGCCACACATCCATAGAAACGAGCGTACCCTGTATTGCGTCTGCTTACCTTCAAACCAGTCCCACTGCGTTATAAAGACCTAGGATTGTAGGGAAGTTTGTAGAGACCAAAATATGCCACAGTCATATCAAATCAAGGACCCAAGGTTGTGATTTGCTGAAGAACAGCCCACAGTCCTTGAGATACATACCATTTTTCCTGCCCAAATCCATGTTACACAATGACAGAGAGAGCAAGAGATCAGAAAATGGCAGTCTCACTCAGGTGGCAATTAGTGGATCCTAGTTTTTACAAAGAATGCACAGCTCTGCGGTCGGCACTCGTCGGGTCCGGGAGCGATGCAGCGCCTTTCCTCTCCCCAAGGTAGGATCCAGGTGTACTACAATTAAAACTCAGACTCTCGGAGACTACTAGCATAGCAGTCCCAAGAGCATATTTTAGCTCGTCCTGTACTGCGGCGTCCTGCCCCAGGATTCAGACTAATCCCTCGGTTTTGGGATCAGTCCGAATCCATCCGTCCGAATCGTCTGCAGTCAACACGCATGAAGGGCAAATGAAGAGTCAGTGAAAATTGATGGCGAATTAGTTGGTGCTGATGGTGCATACACAGGCAAAACCAACAAAACATAAAGAACACATGCACTACTCCACTCCCCCGCATTACGATTGAGACAAGAGTGAGTCCTCAATGTCACCACGACAATAGAGGCCATTCTCGCCGTCAAGCAGACACTTCCAGTGATTTACTGTGTGTGTCAGAGTACAGATCTACAAATAAACACGCCATGATGAAAGCCAAAACAGATCCCCTGCTTTGGTATTTATCAGATTAAGGCAAAAATCTGAGGGCATGGACGTGATTGCATAACCAAAAGCGATGAGCGGAAGCAGCGCAGGCGACCTTGGGTCGTAGTAACATGTCTCTGGGGATATTCTTGTGTAAAAACAGTTGGAGGAAAGCAGTTAGAGACCAGGGTTTGGCTGGGTTTGGCAATGCCCGCTAGCTCCCCCTCATCCTCCACCCATAATAAAGTGCCGCTCCAATGGAATTTTCCACATGAGCGCGTTTGCACCCCCCCCCCAGTCCCCTCCCCCGCTTCCAACAGCCTGCGTCAGCTCCAAGCAAGGGCTTCCAAGCATCACCGTCCCCTTCCCATCATGATCTCTGCACCTCCAAAACTGTCCAGAACCCCCCCCCCCCACCGCCCTTCAGATGACGATGAAATTCCTGCCTCCGTCCATGTTGCTAACACAGATTTTTCACCAGTTGAAACACTTAAAAACACAAGTTTACAAGTTTAAACAAGTTTAACTTGCTTTCCTCAAAAGTTATAGTTCCTGCCCAAATCTCTCAGTGCGTTTACATGCACACTAAACTTCTGAATCTTCGCCCCCCCCCCCCCCTCCCCGGGAATTTCTAAAGATGTTATCGGATCTTATCTTAAAGTCCCCCCGGTCTGCTGTCTCCTGGATGCTCGTCTCAGGAGCAACCACTATGTGGTCTACAAACCAATTGAGAGTGCTGCTTTTTTTTCCCGGAGGTCTCTAAGGAATGATGGTGTCTAATGGTGATGGTGTCTAGCTGCCAACACCTCTCGAGTCTTTCCCGTAATAATCCAGTACAGAGCAAATACACCTAGATCCAGATGCACACATGCACACAGAGCTCAACAAACAGCAATATAAAGGGTGGGATTGACGGTAACAAGAGCAACAGCAGCAGCCATTGTAGGTTGTTGTTATGGCGTACAGATACAATGATATTTCATGGGATATAGTATGTCACCCTGGTACTGGTACACACTATTTGGTATGTCCAGAACCGTACTATGCATCAAACAGACTCGCAAGCTAGCGCACCGCGCTAAATAGTATGCTAATACGCAATTTTGGATGCAGCACAGTCGCGATGCGAGCACCTTCATCACCTGCAAGCTGGGCCGCTGTCTCGGCTCCGTCTGCCCATCGCCACTAAAACGCGGCCGGGAGAAATACGGGCGCATCTGATTCATCAATTCCAACGTGCCCCGTGGAGAGATCTGGAGCTCCTTTGATTCGTTTATGTGAATGATTGAAAGGCCTGCAAATGGCCGCGATCGGCCACACACACACACACACACACACACACACACACACACACACACACACACACACACACACACACACACACACACACACACACACACACACACACACACACACACACACACACACACACACCACGGTGCCTCCTCTGACTCCTGTGATTACAGTTTCAAGATGGGATTAGGCCGGGTTTGTTTAAGGACAACGTGAAAAGGCCTTGGGTGCGTGTGTTTTTTTTTTTCCTCCTTCCTGTTTCAACAGGGTTGCCGGAAGCCCATGTGTACTATCAGACCTAAGAGCAGCCGCACTTCCCCAATCAGGAGTCTCTCATTTAACTCTGAAAGCCATGACTCAAGGCATCATATGACAGCAGAAAACACCAGTGTGCTCTGGTAACTTGTGCTTTAAAAGGCCACCTTCAAACAATTCCCCTTCCTGTTCCTTCCTGCCTCGATGTTTCTGCTGCGGTTGGTAATCTGACGTCACGTAATAGCGATACCATGGCAACCGGTGATAAACAAATAATCTCCTTTTCTGGCCTACTAATTGTGCTCGCTTTCTGTGAAACTGTTCTGATGAACGTGGGGCTGCTATCCTGTCTTGGTTCATTAGTACAGCGAGCATTGCAACACAAGGGGTACTTTCAATTATGTCTTTTTTTTTTTTTTTTATGGAATTTGAAAAGGTTTAACGCCACAACTGAGGAGCTCTCAGGGCGCAGTGGTGGAAAGACACTGATCTAAGTAAATGATTTGTCGTCAAAAGGCTCTTTGACACAGCTGGCTGGGCGAAAGGCAGAGCGAGTGTGACTAAACGGTTTTATTTCGTGGCAAAGAGGGCCGTCCAGCTCGGATCATCACACGTCACATTTTACAGAGAGCTTGACATTTTGAAGCTTCGGTGCTCAAATTCATTCGTTTGTCAGAAATGTGGGATACATGGACTTGCTGTGACTGCGGTGTGACTCCGACATCCTTTGCCGAATTCCAGGCTCTCGCACTATCACTAAGCACTGTAAACTTCATGCGCAATATGGAATTTGACTCTGTGGATTTGCGGCATGAGAGCGGTTACATAATGGTCGATACGGTTTCAAATCAAAGTCTACATGTAAACGGGAATATTCCCAAGGGAGGCAGCGCGGTTATTCGTGAGCAGAAAGTCAGGCTGTTTGTTTTGCATTGTCATGAGTCAACTACAGCAGAGACAGGCTCCTGTTCACAGATGAACTCCATTAACCCCTGTTGTTGGTGAGCGAGCAGGGCTGTTTTGCTTCCTCTCGGTCTGGCCAAGGGTGTGTGTGTGTGTGTGTGTGTGTTTGCATATGTGGTGGGTGGGGGGCAGTGAAGAGAGACTAATGGCTCACTGATTACCAGGATAAGCAAGAGGCACTAGTAGCAGGGACGCACAGTTTGCAGTGCAGTAACCTTTGCTAAGTGGGAGTTCATTATCTCTCTCTCTCTCCCTCCCTCTCCCTCCCTCTCCCTCTCTCTCCCTCCCGGGGGCTAGAAGGTTTAGCCCAGACGGTGAACTCCTCCTGGGATCTTGTGATCGCTGTGCAAACACAGCTCAGCCCGCTGCTCCGAAACTTACTTGATATCATTTAGCTGCCGCTTCCTTCCAAAGCGACTTACATTTACTCATACACCGATGGACGCAGCCATCTGAAGCGGTTAGGGGTCGAGTGTCTTGCTCAAGGACACGCCAGCGTGCGCGCAGGAGGCGAGGACCGAGCCGGCGACCTTCCGATCACTGGACGACCTGCTCTCCCGAGCGGCTGCCCACTCCAACTTGCACTTTGGCGTAAGGCGGGTCAGGGCGTGCGGTTACACAGACGACACAGGTGGATCATATGACGGGTGCGCGAGGGACACCGGTTTGGACCGTTTGAACCAGAGTATCACGCAGCAACGAGCCCCCATGTGTCCGTTTCCCGCCGACTCAGCTCCGGGCACCCTGCAAATTCAACAGCGTGCCAAGGCATCCCACCAATCACTGGGCCCCTAGACACATGTGACTCAACAGGTTTATGTTTGTGAAAACACCTTTCAACAAAACAAAGGCTCTGAGAGTTTGGAGTTGACAGTGAGTCAACACATTTGGCCTGATATAGATCAAAGGCGGAAAAATAATTGCAAACTAATTTGTTCAATGAGTAATATGACAAAACAATTCCAACCAGACACCACCTGGGTAGCAGCATGGATCCACAGAGGGCTGTCTTATCTACTCTCTCTCTCTACCTGCACATAGAACAACCTTAATATGTTTAATATACTGGAATTACTTCTTTTTTTTTTTTTATCCCTTTTTAAACAATAAATTGAAAAGAACAATAAATAGAAAACGTCATCACAACCTTGATATGCTCAATTAAATAAACCTTGATATGCTCAATTATAAACGTATCAAAACGTATAAATTAAAACATCCCAAATAATATTTAAGCATTATATTTAATCATTAAATAGAAGTTATTATTTTCAACATCAACTGGTTGCCCAGCTTTGTTTTCTCGTTGACGGCAGAGTTTTGTGTTGACGGGCGGAGAGAATCGATTTGGGTTCAATTTAATTGAAACACATTTAACCTTAGAACCTAACGACAATAATAATTATTTGCCTTCTTGTTTTTATTTTCTCAATGCCTGCATTGTGCGGCACCTGCTGTGGTTTTGTGAAGTGGGAATAAAACACGTAAACAGAACAAACAAAAAAGTATGTGTTAATGTACCAGTCGCTGGGTTCTATTCGTCTGACAGAATAAACAACTCGATGGAAATCTACGTACTCGTTCTCCAGCAGGGTCATGCACACCACCTCCTTCACGCCGGGGTTGTTGGCCTTCTCACAGGAGCAGCCCTGCAGGCTCCAGGTGGACACCCGTACCGCGGCCCTCCCGTCCGGTCGCCCCGCGGGAGGCTCCACGGCGGGCCGCGCCGACACCATCTGCGTGGGCCCGCCGGGCGGCAAGTCCAGGTCCTCGCTGCCGAGGCTGAAAGAGGTCGGGCTGGGGTGCGACCGGGTGGGGCAGGTCACGCCGCCGTTGGTGTTCGTGGACGGCGTCCTGGAGCGCTCCACGTACACCTGGAAGCGGATCTTGTCCACCAGCGAGCAGTTGATGTGCTCCACCCGCACCAGGTCCTCGATGCTCCGGAACGGGCCGTGCTCGCTTCGGTAGGCCACGATGTTCTTGGCGATCTTCTCCGTGATGCCGCGGATGCTCATGAGCTGCGCGGGAGTCGCCGTGTTGACGTTCATGCCGCTGCACGGCGGGTGCTCCGGGTCTTTGCGCAGCAGCGACGACGACGGCGAGTGCTGCGACGAGCCGGTGCGGCTGGACACGCAGATCTCCACCTTGATGATTTCCAGCTTGGTGGCGCCGATGCCGCTCACCAGCGCCAGGTCCTCCACCTTCTTGAAGCCGCCGATACAGTCGCGGTACTCCACGATGTTCTGCGCCACGGCGCGGTTCACCCCCGGCAGCGTCATGAGCTCCTCCTCGGTGGCCGCGTTGATGTTCAGCCGCTCCTGGTTCACCATGATGTGGCCGAAGTTGCAGGCGGCGCTGAATTTGCGCTTGTTGTTGCAGAAATCCGTGGGGTCCCGGGGTATGGAGCGGTGACACCCCAGGTTCCCCCCCATGGCTGACTGGACGGACCGCCGGATCACAGCGGGTCCGAGAGACGCTCTCGTAGACCGGCGGGAAGCGGAGCGCGGCTGGCCGGCGAACGATGCGCGTTTCACCCGCGGACCGCAGGCGTGGGAATCGTGCGGATCATTTCGGTACGAGGCATGCGGATCTCACCGTCACGTTGTCGCCACACGTCCAAGCGAACCTATCTCGTAATACCCCGCAGAACAGCTGTTGTTTAAAGGCTGGATAAATCTTTTGATCGAGGACAGACCGAAGTTATTGCTGCCAGCTCAGCCTCCCAACAGAGACTGAGGAGCGAGTGGAAGAAGTGCGGAGGTGTGTGTGCGTGTGTGTGTGTGGACTCTGAGTCTGGAGGCATGACGGGCAAACGCTTTCTGTCCTCTGCTGCGATTATTATCTGATAGGCCTCGTTTACCTTTCCACTGACTATCTGTTCCGACTATAAGAACATAGCATGTGGTGAGTAGTCCCGACGATACACCTTATCCGGGAAAAAAAAACAAAAAACAAAGACCAAAAGACCAATTCTCTATAGACTGGAGCTTCCAAAACGAAATTCAAATTTCTCCCCGGAGGATGGGCATGTAAACCCAATATATGTGGCTATGATCCTTTATTCAAGATTGATTCTATGTAATACAATAAGTTACACTCCAGATAAACCGATTGTTTTCCGTGATCTTGCCAAGAAAGTTGCGTAGTTTCTGTTTCTACCTTACAAAACTTTATTCATTTTTTTCAACACCTCGTTCAAATATATGAGTAATTGACAATTAGAAATTGAGATAAGTTCATCAGTCTTTGATTTCCCCAGTGATCTAAGCCAAGTAGGGTGTTTCCATGTCACTGTGTGTTTCTCAATGGGGAGGTTTCAATTAGAATTCATGTGATGCAATTATCCTATCCAAATGGTAATAAGTACTGAAACTACAAAGGGACAGTGATTACAAATGCAACATATCCTGTCCAGTAACCTGGAAAGCCTTTAAGATTATGCCCAGTATATGATCGACTACGCCCCATTGCTTCAACACTGATACCCATGATTCTACCTTGTTCTTTTGCGTTATCTGGCCACAGCATTTGCCTTTTATGACCCAGAGAGGCTTCAAGAACAAATTGGCACAGAGTGGGAGATGCAGAGGAAACATGGCATCTCTAGCCTCCGTCCATGACCCTCTTAAAATCACACCTCTATTTAGAATCAGGGTGTTCCATGTCTCCAGTGGCTTTGGCATTCCCACCCCCTGCCTGAACTTTCCTCTTATGCAATGAGGATAAAAGCTGAGTAACTGGTGTGTGTGTGTGTGTGTGTTTGTGTGTATGGGATTCGGCAGGTAGCCTAAGGCTTATAAGATTCAGAAAGATAATCTTCAGGGGCAGAGTTCATAGAATTACTAGAATTACCGGGTTGCGGTTGTTTGCCCCCGCCACCCAGTCAAGTTGCAGTGTACATTTGACCTTTGACCACCAAATTCTAATCAGTTGATGCTTGAGTCCAAGTGGACATTTGTGCCAAATTTGAAGGAATTCCCTTCAAGCCGTTGCTGAGATCGCGTTCATGAAAATGAAACAGACGGACCTACATACGCATGTACGGAAGGAAGGATGGACGGACGGACAAGCTGAGCTCAGTTCAGAGGCTTAAAAAGGCTCAATGGGTAATGGTAATGGCCATGGAGTTGTATCAAATCCAAATCAGTTAAGATGATTTGGACTCCACGCCCATATGAAAGTGATAGGCCGTGCAGACGCTGATGATCTAGTTTCTCTGCCAGTATAGTCCTATGTCATGCCTTTCTCCGAATATTTGTAAACCTTTAGCTCTGGCAGCCAAAGGTTCTTGGCCTTGGTCAATCTGTAAACTGAAGACTGGCGATGGTCCGTGGATTGAGACCAAGGGAAGCCCTTGGCCCTTTATCCTTCAAATTGTTTTTTTTCATAATTTTGTCCCTAGAGCCATTCGCCAACGATCATGCAATTAATTATAGCACCCCAGAGACACAAACACACAGCAAGTCGATAGCAAGTTCGAAACAACATTTTCATGAAACTGCAGGGGTTTATATTTGCAGACAGTGCTCCATTTCCTTTCCCCCGAAGGTTTATAGATACCGGCTATGGAGCTCTAAGATCTATAAGCCTGCCGTATAACACCTTACCGTAAGACCCATCTCGAGTGCAATGACAAAAAGGCTCACTCAAAGAAAGACGTTGACAGTGGCACATTTTCTTCCTGTTGTCAGTCTGCCTGGTCTGTTGGAGCCACTCCAGCAGTGCTGGAGCTTCCACAGAAGGAGGTCATTGTCAGCAATTAAGCATGCTCAGAGTGCTTGGATCAGACTAGGGAAGAAGCACCGCTTGGCAGAAAGGCCGTGGTGCCATGGTAGCAGACAGTGGGTGAGCAAGCGTGCTTATGTAAGACCTGGATCCTCTGCCAGTGGAAGCAGGGAGGTCTGAGGCCTCCGACAGCACAGCCTAGCAACCACTAGGGCATGTCCAAAAAAGATTCCCTTGGTGCAGCTTGCCTGGCCCTTCTAGGGCAGGTGGAGTGTCTGCTTTTTCTATTATTACAATACCACATACAGTATATCTTGGTAGGTCAGGTAAAGTAGCTTGTGGATACACCATGATCTGTTAAATTGAACGTATAGATTTTGGGGTTTAAATGTCAGGAAACGGTTTAGGAGACACCACACATGATTCCACCACTTAAGCTGTGCCTGACCTTTGTTCACTCTGTATTGACCCCAATGATGTGGCGGACAAAAGAACCACGGTCAGGTGTAGTCCTCAGTAGCTGTCCAAAGGGTCCCTGCAAAAATCCCCCGTTCCGCTGTCTGACCCTTGGACCATTTCAAAGCTCCATTTCCAGTGAGATTGCATTGCAGTCTCATTTCCACGTACAATCAGCCAAGATCTTACGATGGAGGTTGAAACACAGGCTTTAGTGATTGGTCAAGGGCTTCTCTACTCAGGGGGACCAGGCTACACACCAGACCAATCATCGAGTGCATGCAAAGACCCAAATAACAATTTGACAGTGAGGTGGAGAAGGGGGCAGTGGCGTGATATTGCAGTAGCCATGTGTTTGTGTTGATTTTATTCCACACAGCGGCAGGGAGTCCAAAGGCCCAGTTTTGTTTGAACAAACTAGTAGGCAAGGGCACAGTTGACAATTCTAAAGGCTCAGTCTTCCATTCTTTTATACACTACTCAAAAAGTTAGGGATATTCAGCTTTCGGGTGAAATTTCAGGATGAACCTAAAATGCACTATAACCTTTACAGTTGAACTTAATTTGACCTTCTCTAAACTTTTGAATGCACATGTCCAACTGTTCAATGTTTCAGTACTTTTTGCACAACTTGCTGTTCTCTAACAAGGAGCTGAACGGCAAAATTCACAACAGGTGTTTGATCCATGAATCGACCAATACATTTCCTAGTTCAATTAGAATTGGTATTTAAACAGTTCTCTTCATCATGCCGTTCACATTTTGACATCATGAGACCAAGACGACACCTAACAATTGATCAACAGTACCTCGCCATTGAGAGGCTTCAAACAGGATGTTCTCAGAGGGAAGTGGCCACTGAGCTTAGAGTGTCACAGAGTGTCATCAGCAGGTTGCAACAGAGATACAGAGAGACTGGAAGAGTCACAGAAAAGCATAGAAGTGGACGTCCTTTGGCACATCCCAATGATGAATGCCACTCAACTCCAGGCACATTTAAGGGAGGTGAGAGGCACCCAAGTGTGCATTTACGCTGGACGAGGGACCAGTGGCCTTAGTGCTGTTCTCTGATGAAAGTTGATTCACGTTGAGCAGAAATGATGGCCGCCAACGATGTTGGAGACGTCAAGGAGGGCGCTATGCATCAGCCACTGTTGTCACCAGACGAGCCTTTGGTGGTGGTGGTGTTACAGTGTGGGCAGGTGTGTCTAGTCAATACAGAACTGCCCTACACTTTGTGAATGGTACAGTGACAAGCCCATGCTACCTGAATAACATCATTAATCCAGTCATTGTGCCCCTGCATGAACAACACAGGCCTCATTTCATCTTCATGGATGACAATGCTCCAGCTCTTCGAGGTCCCATCATTAGGAAACGGCTGCTGGAGACTGGGGCACCTCAAATGGAGTGGCCTGCACTTTCTCCAGACCTGAATCCCATAGAAAACCTATGGGATCAGCTGAGTGGCCGTGTAGAGGCTCGTAACTCTGTACCCCAGAACCTTAGTGACCTGAGGGCCGCCCTTCAAGAAGAGTGGGGGGCCAGGCCTCAGCAGACAATAAGTCGACTTGTGAACAGCATGAGACGTGCTTGTCAAGCTGTAATTGATGCTCAAGGGCACATGACAAGTTATTGAGACATTGACATTTTTTGTTGTGGTAAACCCACCACTGTTGTTGGCTTTTGTTTCAATAAATGGTTTGAGATGAGGAAATCACCATTGCATGCTGCTACTTAAATGCCCTACTTTCATGAAATAATATCACTGTAGCGTGAACTTCTTCCGAAAGCCAAATATCCCTAACTTTTTGTGAGTAGTGTATATATTGCAAATGATTAAGAGAGTATCTTTTAAACCTGACTTACAAAGGCTTTGGGTATGCGGCTATTTCCAGTCTCTCCCTTCACTTGACTCCAGTGACCGAGCAGGCTTGGAGAGTTTTCCCAACAAAATACCGGGATCTCTGCCGAGTTGGCAGAAGAGTGTGGATGCCGTGAGTGAAAGTCGTGACGTTGCAACCTGCGCCAGCGCATAAAAGGCGTGAGGCGTGAGTG
>NC_137193.1:31864089-31914089 GCF_960531495.2 Zeus faber
GAATGTATTGTTAACAAACAACCTCCAGCCCATTTGACATTGGTTTGCTTTCCCCTTCAATTTTCCCTCCACACATAAAATGAGAGCGTGGTTGCTAGTTCAATGTCCTGTCAAAAGGCTGTAGTCACATGTGTGAAGAAATAGATAATTATACGTCCCTTTTTTGGTATATTGAAGTACTCCAAACAAGAGCTTCAACTTTTGAGCTATGTTGCTGCTAATGTATTGAGGAGGGGTGAGACTGGAGGAACTTACTTGGTGAGCTGTCCCTTGCTCTTGTTGTTGTCCACTCCATTGTAGGTGACTGCGGCCAGCTTCCGGCTGCGGTAGTTCTCATAGTGCACGTTGTTGGTCACGTCCTTCAGGTCCTGCATGTGGGTTCTGCAGCACGACAGGACTCAGTTGTGCATTTTACTTTATAAATTGATTCTCACTTAGGTCGGGTGCACACCAAAACGAAGGAGAACTGTGCAAGATTCTCTAGTGTGGCGCCACCCATTTACAAGGTCAGTAAATTAAACACCCTTGAAACACAAGAGAAGTACCAATTTACCTCCCCTTTTTACAAGCACTAGAATGAAAGTGTTCCATATGCAGAGGTAAGACGATAACTGATAAAAAAAAAAAAAAAGATAATCAAATGAATAATGAGGATTACTAAGGATGTGTATGTTTTTCCTGACCTGTCGTGCATTCTCACCAAAGTAAATCTACGCCCTAAACGAAGGCAAAGAGATGTATTTATTGCAATTTAAGGTTCTTTACTCACCGTGTAAACAGCTAGAGAATCTTACATGATGCTCCTTTAAGCATTGGTAGGCTAGCACTTGGAAAGAATTAGAACGACCACGACCATGGTGCATAAGGTGTGTGTGTGTGTGTGTGTGTGTGTGTGTGTGTGTGTGTGTGTACCTTATGAGCATGTTCCGCAGAATTGTAAAATCGCAGTGCTCTCCGTTCTCCACTATAAGAGAGGATACAGGGAAGGTGGTTAGTGGGGCCTGCTACGCACTAGCGCAGGGATGTGGTGTAAAGTGCGAACTTGAGGAGAACCCAGCAGTGGAACTTCCCATGGTGTTCCTCACCCCTGGGCCACACCAGAAGTGACATGGTCAGCGACACAAAGGCGCTGTGTTGTTTGACGATTCATCAATCTCTTCCGGGTCCGTATTCATTTGGTCTCCAACACGCTCGCGTAAGCAGCATTCCCGAGACTTTAATCTTCAAATTGTGGGATTTCTCAACTTTCAACGGGTGAGTGAATCTTTGCTTTCGTTTTCAACCTTTTACGTTTCATAATATTTGCATAAAAATTTGCAGTCTGTTTGTTTATGAACGTAGTTGGATTATTTTACAGTACAACGCAGTTTATCGCTGGAATAAATAATAATCTTTAAATACAACAGGTTTTATTGCTGGAATGAGTAACGTATCAATGCAATGCATTTGATCGCTGGAATGAGTAATAATCTATAAAGACATAGAGCAGCTATTGACAGGAGGAAGGCGGTGCTGGTTCTTCTCTGTGGGTCTGAGGAAGAAGCCAGGGACAGGTTCATCCCTTTAACCAGAGGAGGATGCAGAAGATTTCCACCATCTATATATGTGTATTGATTGAGCTGTTTCTGTAATAGTTTTTTCTGATTATATTTTGATATCAGTTATTTGTGGTTTGATATAATGAAGAAAACATGCAATGGATATATTCTTGAACATTTAATAAAAGATATTAATAGTTTAATAAAACCTTATAAATAAATCGACAGATTTCTCTACTACATGAATCTACTGCTTGACAAGTCAGTTTGACTGGAGCCCATACGTAGTGACTCCAAGCAGCAAGGAGACCGTCCCGCTTCTGTGTTGCTGACCAAACCATTAATGTTTATAAAACTATTTCTCAAGTATGAAGTAAAATATAAAGTCTATTCCTGGGCGCGATATTTGTTTTCCTGCTGGAATGATAATATTTTATATACATAAGTGAAGAGCTCAAAATTTGTTGTGGGGGAAAATGTATTAGTTTGTTAATTTAACTCAGTAATCCACGTAAGGACTGCACATCAGCGATTTTATAAATGTGGTTGATGCATACCATATATCTTTTGAATGGCAATCTATACTCCAGTTCTCTCACACACTCTCTCCCTCTCTCTCACACACACACACACACACACACACACACACACACACACACACACACACACACACACACACACACACACACACACACACACACACACACACACACACACACACACACACACACACACACACACAGCTGTTACAGTTTCCCCCTCTGGACCTACGCTTCAGCATCGCCACATCCGTGTCCGGGGTCAACGCGTCAACAAATGTTTCATAACAGAATCCGTTTTTTTAATTTGTTTTTTTTTTAATCTCGTTAAGAGTTAAGAGACTTTTGGCTATAAAGTAGTCATTCCCATCAGTGATGAGATACTGAATCTTATTCCTGTGGGGGGGTGGGCTGTCACGGGATTTGTAGTAATAGAATTAGAAACGCTCCTTGTTTCCTACTCACATCCTGTTATGACCCGCGTCAGTTTCTAGAAAATTTTCACAGAATCACATTTATTTATTTACACAAAAGCTATTTGTCTTTGGAGCAGAAATATTTATTTTGCGGTTTACGAGTTGTCTGTTACATGAATTGCAACCCAAGTTTCCTGTGTCATGGCCGACATTCCTATTCTGTATGTGGTGAGCGTTCAGTACTTTGTCTATATACTCCTGGTGGCTCAGGTACACAATCATCTATGTTAATACGAATGTTGTTGTTACACTAATCTCTGTCGCAATGTAGCTTGAATGTTATTCTCCCTTGTAAGTCGCTTTGGATAAAAGCGTCTGCTAAATGACTAAATGTAAATGTAATGTAAATGTTAATATTAGCAGTCAAGCCAAGAATTGACATTCCACTCCGTCAAGTGCTGCTTCTGGTCGGACAGGAACAGATAAGAATTGAGGAAATGAGAGAACATGGCGGCATTGTGAGATTCAGCAGGCCACCCACCACAGGCTTTGGTTTCTTTGAGCAGAGGAGCAATTGTTTCCCCTCCTCAACCTACCTACAGGAAATATTACACCCCCAGCGTGGAGGGAAAAGACAAAACAGATCACATGGTACATTTGTTTTTTATTATTATTATTATTATTTTTTAAACAGCCTAACATCCCTGTTTACATGACCTGCCCTCACTTGAAAAAAAAGTAGGACAAATAAATACATAACCTGCCTTCAAACAACCCCTTCGGGCTACAGAGAGAGAGAGAGAGAGAGAGATCCCCTGTTTAGTCTATTCCGTTTTCAGGACAGGACAAGACCTGGTGACCTTTGACCCCCTCTCACCTTCAGCTACGCCCCAGGGATACTGCCTCCCCCGTACGCGCTTTCCGTTGACTTCGATAATGGTGTTGCTTCCGACCACCGCCAAGGGTAAGCGATCCTGCGGGGACGGGGAGAAGGGTTAGGGAGTGTGAGACAGCTGATCTACACTGGCTAAAAATATACAGCGCTGTGGACTCCCAGCAGCAAGTTGCAGTTACAACGAAAGTATCATTACGCTGAGATGGACCGCCAACCTTAAAATCTAAAGTTGGGGTTTTTGAACTAGAAGCTATTTCTGCAGGTATCAGAGAGTTAACTACTAATACTTTTTAAAAACATTTTAAATACGTTTGAAGACAAAAGGAGAAATGATTTCTCCCTTACTTTAAGTATCAAGGTATTAACCGTGTATTTGGGTGGAAGTAGGTGTCAGGTAGACAGGGAAGGTTATGAACAGACAGCAACCAGAAATAAATCCAACCAGAACAGGTAAATACAACAATCTGCTTGGGTTCCCTCTAGATGTAACAAAATAAGTTCTCATTTTGAGTAAACAACATATATAAATTACAAGTCTTAAATTTGAATTTCAACAAGAACATTTTGTCTACTTAATAACTTTAATGGCCCAATATTTGTAAAATAGAATTTAAGTTATTTTAAGGCTTTAAAAAAAACGACCTGCAAACACCCTGGGTAACTGGGTAACCAATTTTATTGGTGAATCTTGTGAGAGCAAAATGATGGACTTGTGGTACATTGCATATCACAGAATCCTGTATCCTAATCTTGATTGAACTGTCACGGTTATAAACTGTAAAAAAGTATGTGTGTTTTATTTGAATAAGTTGTAATGTACCTAGTTTATGCACAGCTTTTACATCACAATTGACAGAGTAACACTGCAGAACAATGCTTCAGAGTGCAGGCGCTGATGTAAGAGCGCACTCCAAACATCCGACACGTGATTGGTCGACCACAAGGCCACAAGCTGCAAACTACCCTACATCTGTGATGAGCCTGATAAAGATCAATATATATATATATATATATATATATATATATATATATATATATATATATATATATATATATATATATATAGTATATAATTTTTGCATGAGGTGGTTAGCTAGTGCCGTGTTCAACCCGACCGTGAGAGACGGCGGGCGCAAAGGCCTTCACGAGAAGCACGTTTCAGAAAAAGCGAGGAAGCCGAAACCAACCTTGATTTTCCGGACCAGCTTCATCTCCTCCTCGTCGTCCGTCTCCGGGAACTCGTAGATTTTGATTTTGTGCTCCTGGATCTCCCGCATTATCTAGAGAGAGCGAGCAGTCAGCGAAGGCAGTGGGACATTTTAGAGAAACAGTCTCTCCCTCTCTCTCGATGACATTTTATATACATAAGTGAGGTTTGATATTTGTTGTGGGCACCTTTGTTGTTACGCTCTCGCACGCACGCACGCACGCACGCACGCACGCACGCACGCGCACACGCACACACACACACACACACACACACACACACACACACACACACACTTAATCTCTGTCAGTCCCTCTGGAGGTCGAGTCAGTCAACCCTCTCAGGAAGAGGAAGCTACCCGCTTCTGCCAATACTCACCCACACTTTTCAGAACATGCATTCAAATCACATCCTCGCTCTCGCACAATGAGGTCAAATGCAAGCAGAAATATACATGAAGCAAAATGCTAATTCATCTGTACACTGAAACACTGGGCCATCAGATACAGTATATAGGAACATTTTGTTCGGTCTTTCAGGTTTTGTTTATTTGTATATACTAAAATTATAGACTTTTAGAGTGTTGAGTGGGCAAACCAACTTTCACTTGAATTATCTGGTTGAAGAACAATTAGCAGTCATCACTGGGGAACTCTGCAGGGTTTCATGAATCCATCGGGGTCCCCGCCCCATGCGCTTTTGTTACCCTCAAGAACAAAATCAAGATGAATTTAAATAAAGTTTTGTGAACGATGCCCAACATCCCTCCTTCTAATGAATTAAACAAGAGATAGTATCTACTGTGGATTTTAATGCTTTACATTGACTTGAAAGAGAAAGTCCTACGGCAAGGTTAAACATCAGGCGAACTGTGCACAGAGCCTACGCACCTGCTTCTTAAATTGTTGGCACTCCTCGGGCGTCATTGTGTCGGCTTTGGCGATGAGGGGAATGATGTTGACTTTTTCATGTAACCGCTTCATGAACTCGATGTCGAGGGGCTTCAGTCTTGGGAGGACACATGGGGGAGGTTAAATGAAGACTCACAATTTTTAAGTTCAAGGGCTTTGGAGGGGGGCCTGGGGTTAAGCTAGCTGGCTCGTTTCTGTTCCAACACTGGAATAGCTGAAAACCCTACGTTCGGCTGAATCGGCTGACGGGCCAGTGTAGACAGGAAATGATGAGAAATTAGCTGAAACTGCACATCTGGATCATACCGATATAACTGTGAATCTGATTAGCTTGGATTCTGGATCCCACTGCAAATCCTTTCCTGTTAATAACTCTGTTTGTTAGCGTGTGTGTGTTGCTGCGAGGGCTTTATTGGGGGGAGGGGGTGGCGAATGTGCTCCAGATGTCAGACTGCAGGACGAGCTCGGCCTGGCCCACTAGTTACATTTTCTGTAAACGCTCGGCGCCCCCTACTGCGCCGTGTGGCTGCACACGTGTGGACGCAACAAGGCCTCCAGTGCTGCTGGCGTAGCAGTTGCTAAACCAGATCTGTTGGGAACATTGAGGCAGATGCTCGTGGTGAATTGGAGCCGCATGGTGCCTGCTTTAGTGCAATGAGAACGGACAGCAGCCGAAGAAAGGTGGCAGTCAGGGGCCTACGCTGCGTCATTTTGGGGCCGCAGCGCAGAGGGTGGCAGGCTGTAAAACAACCTTTTGTTTTTGGGCAGTGGAGAGCATGCACTGCATGGGAAAACAGACAGGGCAGTTGTTTGAGAAATGCTGTGTGAGAGAGACAGACTTGGGTGCCTTAGTGTGTGTGTGTGTGTGTGTGTGTGTGTGTGTGTGTGTGTGTGTGTGTGTGTGTGTGTGTGTGTGTGTGTGTGTGTGTGTGTGTGTGTACTGTGCAGGACAGGCCAGACGTCTAGAGCCAAGACACAGATGGGAGGAAAAGGGTCTCCAGGTCAGCTAGCTCAGGACAGATTACACCAATGTTATTGCAGCACGTGAGCCCAGCAGGAGGCCAGAGGCGGAGCTGGGAGCGGTAATACATCTTGACTCGTGGCCAGGGAGCCAGACCGGGGGAACGTGTAAACACATTAACCGAAATGTTCCGCAGATGCACGCCTCATTTCACAAATCCCCACCACTGCGTCAGGGAACGAGGCGAGTAGCTTATAGAACACACTGGCGTTAAAGACCATCGACTAACTCTGCCTTGTAATTGTGTGTAATTTTAAAATCATACTGAGTCGCTTGGGG
The DNA here is from genome assembly GCF_960531495.2 of Zeus faber. Classification (NCBI taxonomy): domain Eukaryota; kingdom Metazoa; phylum Chordata; class Actinopteri; order Zeiformes; family Zeidae; genus Zeus; species Zeus faber. The sequence goes on from NC_137193.1 coordinate 31,870,896, forward strand.
AATTTTAGCACTTGTTCACATGTGAAGAAATTGCACAGATAATTTACTGGCTTAATTGCTGAAGTGAAAAACAGACTTCCTTAGCATTTTGGCTGTGCGCAATACCTACCCGTGTCCAGAGGGGGCGATGAAGTAGAGGCAGCAGTGCACTCTGTTGTCGGGCATCTGGCGCCTGTTCACCCGTGACTCAGCATTGAGGTAATCCTCAAACTTGCTGTCGATGTGATCGATTACCGGCTGCCAGCTACAGAGCAGACAGTGCTCAGTGTCAGCAAAATGGCAGTTCCACATAGAAATGCAACAAAAAGCAGCGTAATCGTAGTGGCTCACCAGTTACTGTTGTCGACGGCGTCACCGAAGCCGGGGGTGTCGACGATGGTAAGCAGAAGTTGGACTCCGCCTTCCTTTATCAGAACCTTGGACTGCTCCACCTGAACACATGCAGGTTGGGGAACAAAGAAAAAGTCTTTATGTTAGCATAAATAGAAAAGCAAGGCAGTTAATAGCTTGAGGGGTATGGGTGCGGCTGCACACCCTCGTGGCAGCTCCCCCTTTACTTTATTGCAACCTTTTCTGTTTAAATGATCTTCCTTTCAAGTAATAGCCATTTTACATCGATTTGTGGTTGCAGATGTCTGGCACACAGCTTGAGGCATCTTTTCACACACAAGCGCAGAGGAATCCTCATCACGGACATGGATGCAGCTTCCTTCCAAACATATGAACTGCCATTTGACATGGCACACTCCTGTGGTGTGCGCAATATCCATGCCTTCCAATTAACTTTTAAGTACTTTCCGTGAAATCTCATAAAGAAATTAAAAGCAATTTACAAACTATTACGTACAAATGTTGGAGATATTGGCTACTTATTAGCCAGAGCTGTATAAAGCCCCCAGCCCCTCCAAAATGTAGTTCCAATGTGCCTGACTGCAGTAATGCATGGATACCAGACAGAACGTCTGTCAGCCGATAAGGGAAAGCCAGGGAGACTGGTGGTTAATCACAGTGGGGTCCATGCTGCACCCGTGATCAGCATGATGAACTTCCCTTATGATTTTAATCAGCAGATCTTTAATACGGAGTCTGCCTGCGTCCGGGCCATGCTCAGACTCGAGACTTGAAACCACTTAGTGTGTGTGTGTGTGTGTGTGTGTGTGTGTGTGTGTGTGTGTGTGCGCGCGCGTGCGTATGAGCAAGACTAATGAGAGCCAATTTTCCCCAAACAGTTTGTAGACAGACACAGACATAAACACTACCACAAACACACATCATTGTACCATGTAGTAACTCAGTCTACTGCCTTTGGGCCGCATCCAGATCTAAACATAATCTTTCTTAGGTTTGACGGGCAGAGATAAAAACAGAAAGTGCTTTAATTTACTGCTTAGCGAGGCTGTATAAATGCTTTAAAGAGAAAAAAAAAGTTACTTGTTTTTCCAAGGGACCAAACCACATTTGAGCAGAACCTCAGCTAAATTGAGATGTTACCTTACACTTAGGCATCACCGCAGAATGCCCGTGGTATGCTGGGTTGCACTGAGCTCTTGCAGCAAGCCACCTCTACAGATGCTACACTGCCTTATGGGAGTCTGACTGACACTGACACACACACACACACACACACACACACACACACACACACACACACACACACACACACACACACACACACACACACACACACACACACACACACACACACACACACACACACACACACACACACCTTCTTTTCATAATAAAGTCATCACACTTCATTTAGTGTGAGCACTTGCCTCAAATATTTCTTAGCCTCAACGGTCTTCCACTCCCAGCTTCCCCTTGCAATTTGTCAAGCTTGGAAACAGGTTTCCAATGTTGTGTTCGTGTGGTGTGTAGTGTCATGCAAAAACAACACAGAAAAAATATGATTTAGCAAGTTACGAGGGAAGATGGTTCAAATCTCACACTGAAAATCAGTGGCTGGTGGGACATTGTGTCCCCCTGTTACAGTGTTTGGTGGAGAGAAAAAAAGAACGCCCTGGGGACAATCAATCAGCCCTTAGCCTTTGGATGCTTGCGGGCCTCTTATTGGCTAGCACAGTAATGCAACCCCCACACTAAACAACACCTGGCTGGTCAGCGTTGGTGGGCCTCAAAAATTCCTGTGCTTTACTGTCCATATGAAGAGGCTTAACGCAACGTCGATCACCCGCTGTCGAGTTTTGCAGGCAAGGTCAAATAGGCAGGCCAACACCTCCGTGGCCTTCCCTCTACCACTTAGAAGAAGCCAGCAGGCCTACATCTTTGACCTCTGAACTCAAAAGGTTGGGCTCTGGGAGCTCATAGGGCTACACATATTGTGTGTTGTACATTTGTGCATTGATACTATGTTTAAGTGTATTTTTTTCCCACTTACCAGAACCCTGTGTCGTGTGCCTCTGAAATGACGAGAAAAAGAATTGCTTATAGCCCAGTTTGTTCAAAAAACAATGTTGCAACGCTTAAGTACATGTGAAATGATCCTCATTTTGAAAGAATTAAGGATAAGTTTGCCATTTTTCAACCCAACCTCACTGAATGCCCTACTATTGAGAAAGTTACCGCTGCACTTCAGCTTCTCACTGTGCTTAAATGCAGTCCAATGGGGCAAAGGTTTAATACAAAAACAAACAACAAAACATGTTAAATCCTATTTTCAAAAATGGAAAACTCATAATATTGTCAGAGGGCCTTTATATGTAATCTTTATATTACAGTCTGTGCATTTTATCAGGTATTTTCAGGATTGTATTGACTCAGTCGCACTTCCGCAAATTGCCTCTTTTGGCTATATCTGCTCTTAATGTAAGACTAGAAAAATAAGTTGCAACTGCAATTACAAAAAGTAGTTTTAAATAAAAGGTGGCATTACTGTTATTCAAAAACATTTACACTAAGACATGTAAATGCACGTTTTTGCTTAAAGATTGAACATTTGTTTACACCTCTCTGCAGCAGAGTGGTTAGTCTCTCAATAGCAGAGTGGTAAGTTTCTCAATAGCAGAGTGGTAAGTTTCTCAATAGCAGAGCGGTAAGTTTCTCAATAGCAGAGCGATTCGTTTCTCAATAGTAAATTGTTCATCGAAAGGTTGCGCTATGAATAGTTACAAATGATGGGAATCAACAAAAATACAGAACCTATTCTTTAAGCAACTAAAGTGCACGCTGAATGGGTAGGACAGACATCAGGACTGCTGAATTTACAAAGTTATCCTTCAAGCCTCTCCCCAATTCCTTAACAGGATGAGTCAAGCCACAGACATGTCTGCCACAGTGAATAAGCTCATGGGAAAAAGGAACAACTCGGCTCAGTTCAGTTGCGTGGAGTGCATTAATAAACTGACTCAAACAGTCTGGCTGGTGAGTGGTACACACAAAAAAATTTATGTAAAATAAAAGCAGATAGTTAATTGATAAGTTAATTGTGAGGTATTTAAAGTGCTAATCTGGTGATTTCCACGCAAATAAATGTCTGTTAAGTCACTATCGCCGAATGAGTTAACACAAAGTTGATTATGCCTATGGCCCTCTGATGAAAGCTCTTGCATTGGCAGTATTCTGAGTATTAAGAACTGGGTGTCTGTGACGACTTTCTAGCCATGCATTCACACACCCCATTCACATGCATTGACGCCGCCACACACCTGCAATTACCATTTTTTCCCACTTTAAATAATGTGAAAACACTTCTTAATGATTCAAAGCGTTCTTACTTGGAATATGAGATCAGCGTGTGGCCTATTTCTATGCAGTGGCTGGAATACGACTGTGTCGGCAACACTGCTGATAATGCAGCCACTTTTCTGGCTAATTACTAGGGTTCGACTGATTTGGGCTTTACTTCATTTCAAACTCGAGCTCTTACTATATGCCTTAAGCTGTCTCCAGACAGCCCCACTGAATAAAGCTGAAAGCCCCTTTAAACCAACCAAGTCTCAACTTGGCCTTGACAGGCTGTGATTGGGCCACTCGGACACCCATCATATGGCCCGCCCCCCAGTATATACAGTATACTGGGTTACCGCCTTTCATACGCCTCTTTGCTTATTCAGCTGTCCCCGAACCCGGAACCCGCGGCTCCCTCCATGCTGTCTGGGGCGTATTTAATGGCGACTGGGGATCGGATCCCTCGCATATGTCCCCTCCCGGTGCTGGAGGATTTCATGAAGAACGTAAGATTGTCGTGGGGCGCTCCCCAGAAGACGCGCTCCCCCATCCAGGCATTCAGCCAGTGGTCGACCCTGTACACCGAACCGGAGTTGGGATACCTGGCCAACCTAACCTAACCCTAACCCCCGAGACCTACGTCTAACTGAGCAAAGCGACTGACTTCTGCCTCACGATGGCCAAGGGTGCAGCGCCGGACACAGGTCGTGTAATGGGCTTTTCGGTGGTGATGCACCGTCACCTATGGCTGAACCTGTCTCAGATATCTGAGAATGAGACCAGGCTCCTGGATGCTCTGGTCAAGGTGTCTGGCCTTTTGGGGCCCATTGTGGACTCAATGAACCACCAGTTCGAGCGGCAGCAGAAGGACCGACTGGCATTGAAGAGCTTCATGCCCTGACGGATCCGGTCCTTGCGCTGCGAGCCCCAGCAGAACCACGGCTCATCACAGGAACAGTCGGAATCCAGACGGCCCCCAAAGACGTCGCTGGCCCAGAGCGGACCGGCTCCGGCCCAGGAGATTTCCTAGCCTCCCCCTGCTGACAGGATGAGGGGCTGGAACAGGAATCCTTTCCGCCGTCCACAGTAGTGGCAGACTTAACCCTAACCCAGGGAGGTGCAGAGGACCTGAGCCGGTGAGGGAGGGATTCATGCTGCTGCTGGACCTCCAGTTTTGACACGAAAAAGACATTCTGCTGTACCAATTCCCGTGCCAGCGAAAGGTCTTCATCATCCCCTCCCTCCCTCCAGTGTGTTTTCCCAGTGTGTTTATCGAGGTCCCCTGTCCACTCAGAAAAAAGAGTGTCATGGCCCGAAATGAATATACAGTGTGATCATGAAGCCTCACGTTAGGGTTTTCATATACAAATTGTGGAAAGACAGGAAATATCTGAGGTTCACCTTTCAGGACAGGGTGTACGAGTATTGTGTTCTCCTGTTCAGTCGCTCTCTGGCGCCCAAAATTTTCACTATTTGTGTGGAGTCAGCCATTACCCTCTGCGCACCCAGGGAACAAAGGTTCCGTCATACAGAAAGAAGAAGAAACAGTTGCGCGCACACACACACACACACACACACACACACGCACACACACGCACACACACGCGCGCGCGCGCTTTGATGGTGGCCGGTGAAATGGATCCTCTGCATTTGACCCATCCTGGCTTGTCCTTCCTCCAGGACAGCCAGGAGCAGTGGGCAGCATACGTGGACGCGCCCGGGGACCAGGTGATAAGTGTCCATCGCTGGTCAGACGATGATGGGTGCATGTTTTTGGTGGGGGTCCTTACTGACGTGAGGTGGAGGAAACCCCATGTGAGCACGGGGAGAACATGCAAACTCCACACAGAAAGGCTCCTGTTTGGGAGATAACCCGCCGGAGCACGGTGCCAACAGCGCCCCAAGGAGGAATCGAACCCAGGACCTTCTTCCCATACCCATACCTGGACGATCTCCTGATAATAGCGTCCAAGGAGACGGCAAACACCCACACGGGGCGCTGCTCGACCATCTCCGCAGCCAGGGTCTTCTGGTGAATTGGAAAAGGAGCGCTCTGGTTCCAGCCCAGCGCACTGTGTATTTGGGTCTCGATTTGGACTGTTGCCACTGCAGCTCGCACGCTGTCCATGTGCAAGGTCACCAGGGCATGTCGGGTTATGGTCCTGCTGGGCTTGATGGCAGCTGCCTCAGCCGCAGTCCCACTGGGTCTGTCCAGGATTAGACTCCTGCAATGCTGGTTTATGAAACAGGGGGTGCATCCTCTCCCGGGTACTGACCACTACACACGAGTGTCAAGACGGCCTGAGGTTTTGGCTGAGCCCTGAAAACCTCATGAAAGGGGTCTGGCTGGGACTGGTGACATCGTGGGTGGTGACAAAAACCCTTGCCTCCCTGTACGGCTGGGCCGCTGTTTGCGAGGGCCGGATGGACAGCAGGTACTGGGGGGCCAATGAGACCTGGCACACCAATGTATTGGAGTTGGAGGCAGTCTGGTTGGCCCCATTACACTTTGCACCACGGGTAAAGGGACACCATGTCCTGATATGTTCTGACAAGGGCGGGGGGGACTGTTCCCTAGCCAAGCATCAGGTGGCATCAAGGATTTTGCTGTGTGCCCATTCCCACCTCTGTTCCCTGTCGGCGCAGGCAGAACCTGGGTGCAGACTTATTATCAAGGGGACGGCAGCAAAGCTGCAGATTGGCATAATCATCCGCGAGTTATGAACATGATCTGGTGTAAATTCAGCCAAGCCGAGCCGGATCTGTTCGCTTCACGAGACACTGGTCATTTTCCTCTATGGTCCTCCATTCAGAACGACGACCCTCCATTGAGTCACAATTGCCATGGCTCACCACTGGCCTGGGGCTCGTTTGTATGCATTCCCTCCCCTCCCGCTGTTGCAGCAGGTGCTGAAAATGAGGGAGGACAGGGTGGAAATGGTTGTGGTTGCACCTTGGTGTCCGACACAGACTTGGTCGCGGACCTGAGGTCCCTCATTGTGGGTACGCTGTGGGTGCTCCTGTTTTGGCTGGACCACCTGAGACAGGCAGTGGGGGAAATCTTTCATCCTGCCACTGATCGCTTGGCCCCTGAGCCGGACCAGCTATAAGACAAGGGTTTACCCATGGAGGTGGTCGAAATAATTCAGAGCGCTAGAGCCCTGTCAATAAGGACACTTTACACATCCAAATGGCCAGCCTTTGAGCGCTGGTGTGTGGCGTGTGGAGATGACACATTACGCTGTAATTTGGGGTCATACTCAGTTTCCTCCAAGGCCTACATGTAAAAGGCTTGGCAGCCTCAGGGCATACCTGGCCGCAATATGGACCTGTCATAATGGAGTCGATGTCAAGCCACCGGGCAGTCACATTTTGGCATCTGGGTTCATGCAGGGAACACGCCAGCTACGCCCGGGGTGCAGTCACTGACTCCAAAATGGCATTTTGTTTTGGTGTTTAATGCTTTCACAAAACCCTCATTCTAACCCCTCCAGGAGGTGGGATTAAAGTTTTTGTCATTGAAGTCAACACTGCTTCTGGCACTTGTCTCTGAAAAACTTGTGGGAAACCTGGCCACAATGTCTGTTCACCAGTCCTGCTTGGTGTTCTCCACGGATAATCGGAGGGTTGCGTTGAAACCCAATCCAGCTTTTCAACCAGAGAACATAAAAGTGGGATTCAAATCTACCACGATTGATCTCTCTTCATTTTCTCCTCCTCCCTTTGGGTCTGAGGAGGACGAGAGGCTGCATACTCTGTGCCCTGTCCGAGCACTGTTGGTCTATGTGGAGCACACATGCTCCGTACGCCAGTCAGACCAGCTTTTTGTCTGTTATGGATCTCAGACAATTGGGAAACCCCTGTCCAAAGGTTGTCTCCCTCACTGGATAGTGGAAGCAATCACATTAGCCTACTGCTCTGTTGGGCGGAAACCCCCAGGTCTTAAAGTGCATTCGACTAGGGGTGTGGCTACCTCGTGGGCGTTGTTACGAGGGGTTTCGGTCGAGGAGATGTGTGGCGCTGCTTCTTGCTCTACCCGACACACGTTTAGATTCTAAAGTCTCAACATGATGGCGTCAGCACTGGCGCGGGCTGTTAGCCTGCGTACCAGGTGACCAGGTGTTAGCCTGCGTACAGAGTTACGCTATGTGGTTGAGAGTGGTTACGGTCAGGTGATACAAGCTCAGCTATATGTGGAATCCCTACCCACGGTCATTGTGCTGGGTAAGGGTGGGGGGGGGGCGGCGGCAATGTTTTTTACCTCTCCACCCTATGAATGGGTTCTTATATGCTGAGATTGGGGTTTGAGGTCATATCTGCCAATTGGTCCTTGGAAAGGACTACCCGGGCCCGAGGATCTATGTCTTGCATAGGACATAGGACACATCGGTTCTGACCTTGCAATCAGTAAAGGTGGTGGGTATACAATATGGCATAGTAAGAACTCAAGTTCGAAATGAAGTGAAATGTTTGGAGAGTGCCCTGGTTTTACGAATGAAGAACGAGAGTTCTTACCAGTGTCCTCACTGGCCAGCTTGCTCAAGAGCTGAATAATATGTCAGAGGATGTATGACAGGCAGTGACTCAGTATATATACTGGAGGCAGGCCAAATAATGGGTGTCCAAGTGGCCCAATCACAGCCTGTCAGGGCCAAGTTAAGACTTGGTTGGTTTAAAGGGGCTTTCAGCTTTATTCAGCGGAGCTGTCTAGAAGACATGTAAAGGCATAGTGAGAACTCTCGTTCTTCATTTGTAAAACCAGGGTAATAACACAACCAAAACATTTCTAAGGGCCTATACCAATACTTGTTTGACTGAGGCTGCTGATACAGATATTTTGTGTCGATATTCAAGTTAGTTAAATTCAAAATTCTTTACACAAAAAAAAGAAAATCAAAAAAAAAAAAAAAAGTAATTCCAGGATGCATTACTGCCTTTAAATAAGGAATTACGGTTTTTTTCTTCATATATAGAATGTGCAAATAAAAGAAAATTGTATTTGCAAAATAAAAGTGCATGACAGCTGTAATCAGACCAATCAGTCTCAGATTACTGTCCTTTTCACACATTTCTTTTTTCCTTCCCTGATAAAGACAAAAGACAAAGACAAAAGTTCCGAGGAGCTGTTTAGCAGCTCGATCGTTTATGAAAAAATTCCGCCCATCCTTCTCACAGCCTGGTGGCAAATGCCCCACGGACCGGGACCCAGTGGTTGGGAACGTCATTATTGGGGAAAATAGTGACCATAAATGTTTAAGAAAAAAAATTATATATATATATATATATATATATATATATATATATATATATATAAATAAATTTATTTTATTTTTTTTAATAATCATGCCTAAAAAAACGCAACCTGTGATTTTTTTCAAGCAAAATTTTTGGTTATGCATTTTTTTCTTTTCATTATTTTTCATATTGGAGGATTATGACGTTGACAGGCCGATATCAGATATCTAATAATTACAACACTACTAAATACAAACCATCTTCATGTCCTTTCCAACTATATCAAGCTAAATGAATAACAATAGTAGAGACATCTGCCAGGCCCTTTCACCTCAGACAATTTAAAGCCACATTAATCAGGCCTCCTGGCCTACCCAGTTCTTTAAGTGTTCCAAATGGATGGGAAGAGTTGGCCTAACCAACCACATTCCAAATGTGTTCCATCACATTGCAATGGCATGACTTTAAAAGAAAAAGCAACCACAATTATTTCAAATGTAATTAGCTTGTGGTTCTTGCAGTAGAGAGAGAGAGTGAGTGGACAAGAGCGGGGGGGGCTAGAGATAATAAGAAAAAGATGCAGCTTTATGTGCTTCATCTTTATGTGTAATTTCACTGGAGGATAAACAAGCTCCTTCCGCCATAACCCCTTTGGGATCTCAGGTTAACCAGCATAGTTTATCATCGGGGGTACATGAGGAATACTCTGTAGTGAAAACATGCAATATGCGAGCCAAAAGAAGCACAGAAAACATGTCCAGACACTCTAAATCTACTTTAAACTTAGGAGTGGCGGGGGTATAATAGGCAGGTAAACATATTGGTTGCAGCATGGGGATGATAGCAGGGCCCCTCGCCACGCTATTTAGTCGGGTGTTGCCTGCAAAACCGTAGATCACAAGTAGTGCAGAGTGTGGGAAGAGAGGTGGATCAGACAGCCAGTTCCAGCTTCACCCCCATCTACACTTGAAGAACTGAAGTTGGGGGAAGTATGCAAGCAGGGTCTTCAGCAAGTACGATGTGATCAGAGGACACTTCCAATGCCCTTATCTCGTATTCACAAAAATAGCCCTTTTGGTGGCCACATGGACACATTTTTCCCATTAATTCTGACCCTATGTCAAAACCTATTATGTGGAAGAGTGCATTTTCCTACTGTAGAAGGAGAGGGGACGACATCTAACCAAGGCAGGGCAACATAACTGAAAAGTGATGAGGGCAGCCAGGATTTCTTAATCGCTACTTCAATGAACACAGGAAGCCGTCTGTTTTGGAGTTCTGTACGGTGCACGCTACTGTGCAATATCGCAGGCAAGGAGCCAAACTGTGACTTTTAACCTGAGTTGCTGGCTTACACTGTATGTTAAAAGGAGTTTTGTTCAGCACTTGACCCAGCTGGTTATCCCATCAGTCAGCTCTGAGTCAAACAGACTCAATAACAATATTGATTGTTGATTGATCAGACATGGAGTACAAACTCAAAGTGAAGGGTAGTTGGTGTGTAGGGAATTAGTTGGGCTATGTTAGTTTGGAGAGAACATCTGAACCAACCATTGCATCTACTTGCATATTCACATATGACACTAAACATAATTCCAGTGTGTAGCAGGCAACTCAAATACATTTCCATCATTGTTGTTGTATAGTTACAAGTGCTCATTCCATGCTACTCCAGTCGCATAAATACAGGCCAATTTCCCCCTTTCACACATTACTTAACTGCTTCACCTGAATCAATAAGTAAATCAACAGACAAAAACACTCACTAATGTGACCTTAACTATTTTTCTGCTCTGTCTGTCAACAACGACCAGTCATTTCTCTGAGTCACAGGACTCACACAAACACTGAATATTGACGCTCCTCATAATTGCAGACTACCATTACTCAGTCACATGGGAATGGTGAGGGCCACGCCAGCCACCTTCTTTCAATAGAACAAATATAGCTTGCTAACATACACCATATCAGCCACAACACTAAAACCATCACTAATTAGCACTAATATTGTGTAGCTCCCCCTCATGCAACCAAAACAGCTCTGACCCCGGAGGCATGGACTCCACAAGAGCTCTGAAGGTGTCCTGTGGTATCTGTCACCAAGACATTAGCAGCAGATCCTTTAGGTCCCGTGAGTTGCGAGATGGGGCCCCCATGGATTGGGTTTGTTGTTCCAGCACATCTCACAGATGCTTGATCGGCCCTTAACCCCAGCCATCCACATGATGCAGAAGATGTGATTCATCAGACCAGGCCAGTGTCTTCCATTGCTCCGTGGCCTAGTTGTGACGTTCACGTGACCATCGTAGGCGCTTTCGGCAGTGCAGAGGTCAGCATGGGCACTCTGACCCATCTGTGGCTTAGCCCCCCCCATACATAGGCAGCTGTGATGCACTGTGATGCAATGTTCTGACACCTTTCTATCATAGCAGCATTAACTTTTCAGCAATTTGTGCTACAGTAGCTCTTCTGTGGGATCGACCAGCTAGACTTTGCTTCCCCACGTGCATAAATGAGCCCATGGGTGCCGATAACCCTGTTGCCAGTTCACCGGTTGTCCTTCTTTGGACCGATTTTGGTAGGTACTAACTACTGCATACTAGGAACACCCTGCAAGACCTGCCGTTTTGGAGATGCTCTGACCCAATTTGTCCCTTGTCAAAGTCGCTCAGATCATTACACTTGCCAATTTTTCCCGCCTCCAACACTTCAAATTCAAGAAGTGACTGTTCATTTGATGCCTAATATATCCCACAGAGGCGCCAGTGTTACGAGATGAGCAATGTTATTCACGTCATCTGTCAGTGAAGATAGCTTCAGCTTCACAATCTAAACTGGTCCTGAAGCTGGAACAAAAACCACACAAAAACAAATCCTGATGCTATTCATCATTCATATGGTCTCTTTATCTCTCCCACAACAAATTTCTCACTTGGGCTTTTCATGTGGAAATCGATAGGACACTCAGGTCTACAATAGCACCCTGGAGCAGGTTCTGACTAGTACAGCAGGAGAGGGGACAGCGAGTGTGGGGGTGTGCTAGCCTGGAACTCAATCTCTCCATCAAATAGCTGCAACCTGCACTGGGTGTGAGGTGCTGGAAGTTTTTCCTTGACTGGTGTGGGTGGATTGGTTGAGTGGGTTGAGGCATATAAAAAACATACAACCCGAAGCCAAATATCTAACATAGATGGATTTGACTTTGTGTCATAAATGTTGCAGAAATTTAGTGGAAATGCAGTTGAACCAACAATAAAATCCACCAAAAGCAAAGCAGTGGCAGCACGGGCAGTAGCTCAGTAGGTAGTACAGGTTGTCTAGTAACACAAACGTTGCTTGTTTTATCCACATGTAGTGTCCTTGAGCAAGACACTTGACCCCAATTGCTCCTGATGGCTGCGTCCATCAGTGTATGAACAATTGTAAGTCGCTTTGGACAGAAGCGTCTGCTAAATTATGTTTAAAAAAAAAAAAAAAAAAAAAGATGTAAAACTACTAAAGAAAAAATCATTGCAAAACAAGCTTGCAACGGGGAGTTGTTTTATGGGATGCCTATTATACAGTATAAACAAGAAGCATGCTCTTCCCGTAATCCCTGCCAGCCTAAAGAGCAGAGGTTCACCCTTGGGTCAGGTGCCATTAGCTAGCTGTGTAAAGTAAACTAAGTCGCCGAAGCGACGAGACAACCAATGAAGTTTGATTTAGGTCTTGTGAAAGGGGCGTTTTCGCTTGACAGTGACTGAAAGCAAGTAAAAAAAAATTTAAAACGGTTTTCTTGAACCCAGCTTTGGATGGGATTAACATGGCTATATATTAAGAAACACCCTGAAGGTGGATCAGAGGCAATCAGTTAAATACAATCACAGTCTTTGCTACCGTGTAGTTTGATGAACATTTTAAGTCTATGTGAGCTTTATTTGACTGCAGTGGTGATGGGGAGTGCTCCTGTATTTCTGTAAAGCCAACTTATAAATATGTTCACAAGGTTAGTCTTTCGTTATCATGGGAGCAGTACTAAGATGTGACATTTGACCAAATTATCAAGAGATTTTTTGTCATTGTGGTTAATAGCTTTGGACACTTCCAGTGTCATATTCATGTAGGGCTGTACATAGATTTCTTGTAACAAGCCACTAGATCTGTTGTCAAAAGGCCGGAGTTTCTCAGCCATAAAGAGCAGATCGAGTGTGACAAAATGGTATTGGCCATCTTGGATAATCATACTTCATGCTTGGCCAAGTGCCATTTTAATGCCAGTTTAAAATTTTAAACCTTTGGTGCTAAAAACCACTAACTGGTCCAAAATGTATGTCTGCGGCTATGGAATTGCTGTATTACAGCAGGAAGTGCCATAGGAAATAATAAACAGCTTAAACAGCTTAAAGACATGCAATGCCAGCAACACCATTTACCATTGTTTTGAATAACTCATAAAAGGCACCTTACGAGATAACATAGCATCTCATCCTTTATTGAGCCCTGCTATTCGACTGCTGAAGTACACGGACTGGTTTGCATTGTCACAAGCTAGGAGGAGTATAGGCTCTAAAAGAACACAAAACAAAAAAGAAACATAAGATGTCACAGTTATCATTGAGGTGAGGGATACGTGTGACGCTTTGAGACTCTACACCACAAAGAGCTGGGGCACACCTGTGTTAAAACAGCCCCGAGCATCAATGAGTAATCTGGCTGGTTGTCAGTGTTGAGGTAATTCGCAGCATAGCGAGGCCGTGAAGACAGGGCAAGCAACGTAACACAACACTATATACCCCTGGCCTTATGGTGTAACCCATCAGAGTAAAAATAGAAAGCCATCGCAACTCATTTACTTTCCTAAAACGGTGGTGGGCAGAAACATTTAACATGGCGGTATACTCACTTAAAAACATAAATCATTAGGATTACAGGAAAGAGAAAGGAAACAAGAGAGGGCGTTCCCAAAGAAAGGTCAGAGTGTTACCTGTACAGTCTTTTTGATTCTGTGGGAGGGACCTGGGTATTCGGGAGCGTACAGATCTGTCAGGAAGAGGGAGTTGATCAGAGTCGACTTCCCCAGGCCGGATTCCCCTGAAGACCAGAACAGAGGAGAAGGAGAAGTTGAGGAGGAGGGAGGGAGGGAGGGAGGGAGGGAGGGAGGATGCCTGGAAAGTCATTTGAAGAAGTACACCGCCCCATTCCAGACTGCGGTTCAACATGACACAATCTCCAGATGTGTATCGGATCCAAAGAGAGACTTGCTAGTTGGGATTCTTGAGATGTTTCAGACCCTTTAGTCGAACCAGAAAATCTCTCTTACACCAACGATTCTTTATTTATTTATTTATTAACAGAGACAAGCTTCAACAGGAGACGAGGGCAAGAGACAGACAGGGCGGAAGATTTATACTCGCAACTTCTCCTGTCTGCATTTTCAGGAATGTAATCATGGGAAGGGAAGTGGAAGGGGGCCGCCGTCAGCCTCAGTCATCATATGCTTTCACTTTCTTTAAAAGATGGTTGACAGAACTGGACAATATGGATCATTTTCTTTCCCCAATTTCCGACCCCCCCCCCCCGTGATTATTTTATCCTGAACATTTTAAGCCAACGAAACAGAAGAATTGAGACAACCAAATTAAGTCCTTGGTATATGTTCTTTGATGGACACACACTACACCATAAATTGTAAGTCGAACTTCAGACTAGAGGAGTTCCTGCACTGACAACATTTGACAGTGACATCATGTGGCTGACTTTACAGGAAACAATCCATTTACACAGAAAACAGGATAGGACATTACCCCTGGCATGGTACAACGATCCCAGGCGTTTGCTGACGTCGGTAGAGTAAACAAAAATCCAACAGTGTGCCGTATGGCGGGCGAGAGCAGGGAAGAGTATGGGGTCCGACAGAGCCGCCGAACAAAGGGAGCAGTGTCTGAGGAGAAAAGTGGGCACGCGGCTGCCTGGCACGGCAGATGCTAAGCCAGCCCTGACCTTTTACAAGCCGCCCTGCCCAAACATCGGCCGCACAGCTGCCACAGAGCCCTCTGCCACTCAACTCTGTGTGAGTGGGCAGGGGGATGGAGAGAAGAGGGCAGAGGCACACAAAGAGAAAGCCACCACCCCCCCCCCCCCAAAAAAGCCCCTTCTTTCATAACCAGAAATATTTTCTAAGGAGGGTACAGTCACATTGAACTTGTAGTCGTAACAAAAACCTTCTCTTGTGAAAAATTTGTACACTATCCCACTACTTTTTTTTTTTTTTTTTTCCCCCTCTCGCCTAAAAGGAAAAAGACCTTTCAGTCACTCTGTCTGATAAGATAATGCGGGAGGTGGGCTTGTGCAAAGAGAGGGGAAATCCAAAAATAATTCTCAAGTCTTGAACGCATCGGCTTGAATCGGTGAAGCTACTGCAAAGAGCTGTCGATCTGGAGTTCAACTCAAGGCGTGGCTGTGTGGACGGGCAGGAAGAAGAACTCTGGTGATTTACGCGCCAAAACACATCTTACCCGAACGGGGCTGTGGTGGCAGAGGCTAGGTGGTGGAGTAAACAGTGGGTCACCTGCAAAACCTGGAGGGTATTTCATTTATTTTCTGAGACTGGAACTTGTAAATGCTGAAACTAAACATCTGCACCATTATTTGACATGAAGATTGGCCCTTGTGATCAACTTAACAGATTCATAGAGAGAGCAGAGCAAATTAAATCGAAGATCATTACGCAGGAAACCTGGAAACCATCCAGGCGGTTTTCTGCCAGGAATGGCCCTTGAGCAAGTTCATTTAGCAACCTGGGTCTTTATTCCACACACATTACCTGTAGGAAAATAATAATATGATATGATGTAGTGCAGACTACAATGGTGTAAGGGACCTGACCTCTTTCTCTGGTAATGAACCCAACTGTCAGCTTAATTGAAATATGTAGCTGTGTACAGTATAATTATCTTGATTTTAGTAATCGAACCCCTGCTGATACATTTATCCACTTTATCAACTACTGCGACACCCCGCAAATAGAGTAGCCATTTTGAGCTGTACCTTAACAAAACAGAGGAACATTAAGCCACGCCCACAGAAAACAGTTTGTAGTTAAAGGCCTAGTGAAGGAAACACATTAACAGAGAAAATATATAAAATGAACTGATCAATTAAATACACCTTTAGAAATCGGGTTAATGACCTCAAGGAATCATAGCAAAACTAGGGCTGTACTCGACTCAATTTTGTCAGTCGAATTGGATTCGGCTATTCAATGCGAATATTCAACAATTCCGTAATTCAACAATTTCTATAGGCAAGATAGGTGGCCGCCAACCCGAGGGGGCGATCGGTCCGCAATTTGCACATCTGTCTCACTCTCCAACAGTACCGACGATGTGTGCGCAACGGGGCGCCTGTGATCGGCGTGCCAGAACAGTGTTTTTATTTTTGATGTAGCTTATATTATTTTACGTCTGGTTATGGAACGAAACAAGTGCGTATGGAATGAAATCAGGCCTAATGGGTGGTTCTGTGTGGCTCTCTCCCTGATCAATGGATAATGCGCAGAAAGTAATCTAGACGAGTCTATGAGTCGTGCCCCGTTCCTACGTGCCCTGTTCCCACACTTTGTTGCGCACGCAGAGCCGTGTTCGCATCGGTGTCCGGATGTGGACAATTCATCCATAAAAATATATTTAGGATTCCCCTAGGATTCCCCGTATTTATAATTCCTCATTGAAAATTTATCCCTGTGCATTTTGTTAGCTTCTATCTGTTTTATCCTGTTCATGTAATGCACACTGAAATAAATAAATAAATAAATAAATAAATAAATAAATAAATAAATAAATAAACAAACAAATTTGAAAGAGGGAAAAAACTTTTTTAAAACACTGCTGGACTTTAATAATCTCAGTCGACTTGCCAACTGATGATTCGACTGCTCGACTTTCAGGGGAAGCCCTAATCTAAACACTGAAAAGTGTAGGATAAATGGCCTTAGTAAATCTGCAGCTGGCAGTTTTCCCTGAAATACACCTATGGTCTTTTAAGGGGGAGGCCTAGTTCCAGCACAGGAGTAAATAATGAACTAATTCGCTGTTGTCGTATTCCAGGCACAGTAGGAGGGCAACTCTCACTGGGGCCAGACCCCGCTGAGTTGGGGGCCTTGCGCTTGCCCGACCAGCTCGTTCAGTGGTCAGCACACTTCCTTTAAAGGAAATTTCCAGCAGCTGTGCAAACCGTGGAGGCTTATTCAAAGGAACTTCCCCGATGCACGCATGAGGTGGTGGTGCAGGGGTAAGCAGGAAAGGTTTGCCTTGCAAAGAGGGACAGCCTCATTTTACATCAACGTATTCAAATTTGCGCCGCAATCTTTATCCATCTATAAACAATGTCAAAAGCGCTCTGTTAGTCTGAGACCAGGACAAACTTATAGGATCTTTTTTTTTTTTCCCCCCACTGAAGCTCTGTTCACAATGGGACTTTCCCCTCCAAAGGGGGCAAAAAGATCAACAAGTTTACGGCATGACAAAAGTGCCACATATCTGTTGTCAAGCCCCTTAATTTCCTTCAAAGACCACCTGTCAAGAGTCAAATGCCGAAGTTATCCTAAAAGCCGTTTTGCTTATTCGGGGACATTCTTTCTGAAAGGAATTCAACGCTGTTTGCAGAACCGTAGCTAGTTTATAATCACCACCAATACAGTGTCCACGATCACGGTCACTTCCTGACGATGTGTAAATCATTCCCAAATATTGACTTTGACCAAGCGAATGACACTGGCCCGCTTTGGTCTTTCCATTAACAGCAGGGGAATATCACAGTTGGCTTCAGAGTGCTGCACTGCAAAACAGCACAGACATCTCACTCCAGTCCAACAGTCCTAAAAATGCAAAAAGCCTTGTCAGGGGTGGAGGGTGATCTATGTCCCTTCCGCAACACCTCATCTCCTCCAGCATGGCTGGGGTCGGTCATTTACCAATTACCCGGCTAGTTTAATTACATGCTACACACAAAATTGCCATATAACAGCTATAACAGCCTCTTTCCTGAGAGTGCACAGAGGGGCTTGGATGGAAGGCGGGGGGAATTCCAGGGCGTGGTCACATAAACGCTGAATTCGAGTGACGGCAGGGAGGAGGGAATGGAATGCCAAAGAGGCGGCTTCTCCTCCCCTCTCCCGTGGAGGAAACATGGACACAGAGAGTCACAGGAAGTGATCTCACAGAAGCATTCGGGGCAGCTTCCTGCGCGGACACTTTCTGTGCCACAAAGGAAAGGCAACCTGCGCACCCATAAAACAACTGTTACGGGTGACGGTGACTGTAAATGGTAAGCAGGTCCCCATCTTCACTACTGAACGATGGAGAAAAGCTTGGTTTTAAACCTGGTTTTGCAGGGTCCTGCTAGCAAGTTCTAATTCTCGACTCATACCATCTCTAATACATTACAGCAACTGCTGTGAGGATAACCACATTACCGCAGGATTGAGCTCATTACCGTCATCACAACAAATAATAAAATGTATATATTTTTAGCTCATAGTTACTCTCGCATGACAGATGTAGAAGTGTCCCCTGTGTGTGAAAACAATCCCAAACAATAACAGGCAAACAAATCTACAAAACCCACAATGCTTGATAATCCCAGATGAATGCCTCGCTGTGTCCGAATGGCCACTTCGGGGGAATTACTCACCAACAACCATCAGCGTGAACTCAAAGCCCCTCTTCACTGACTTTCTGTACACTTGGTTAGGGAGATTAGCGAAGCCCACGTAACCCTCCAGGTTCTTCTGTTGCTGTGGATCCACAAGATGTATTTTACTAAAGTGCAAAGACAGGCAATTAAGCAGAAAAAAAAACGCCCAGTGATGTGTATTATTTGCCGGGACAGATCAATAAATGGATACTTTCTAATCATGTGAGGAGAGTTGAGGTTATCAAATGAAATATAAATCCAAAGAGGTGACTCTTGGACAGGTGTAGAGATATTTTGGCCAGTAGCGTAGTCTGATGTGCCGCCATGGGTGTGATGGATAATAAAACTTACAGCTGCTTAGGAGGCCATCCAGAAGGTTGTTCAAAGGCGAGAAGCAGAGACGGGGTGTTCCAGAGGGAGTCCCCGAGTGAGAAGGAAAAGAAGCATAACACAAAAATAAAAATAGAGGCAGATATTAGACATTTTATAAGGTTGCTGATTTATAGTTATCTGTTGGCAGGCTTACTTACCTTAAGCCAAATAATTAATCACTTGAACTAAAATACTTGGGCTGAGTAATTAATGACAGATTTGTGGCAAAATCCTCCACAAATAGCTGATGTAACAATTTTAGTGTGTGTTTGCATGAGGGGGCATAAAAAGTAGTCTGGAAATCACATTTAAAGATCACAGTTTACTTTATGAGTCTCCAGCTGAGAGTAAACTGACATTAGAAGAATCATAGAATAAAAAGGTATTTTTCTGAATACAGTAGCAAATGTAACTTCTAAGCCCACGAACCGAGGATCTACAGGCCATGTCAAAGAGAGTGCTCAAGTGCTTTTAACTGCAGAGAGACAAGATTAACGCCACACTAGATAACTGGGATGCACAAAGAACGGAATCTGAAGTTGGAGCCAGTGGGATCTAAACATTTCTCACGATTGTCTTGAGTGTTAGAAGTCTGTCAGCAGGTCGTCTTCAACAGACTACCCAAAATAGTCATACGCAACACAGAGACATCTCTAATGTCTGACAGCATCTCGTCCATGTTGCCGCCAAGAAATCCCACCGCTCACAACCCTCTAAAGACCTCTCCCAATGTGTTTTCATGTGGGAGACAGCTGACGAATAGCAGATAAGGTCCTCATTCTGCTCAGTAAAAGTCAAACAATGATGGAGTGTTTGGCGTGCTTAAAATTTCCTGAATTATTACCAATAAGGCACCATTAAGCAGAGGAAGTCAAAACGTTTAATAAAAGGGGATCTGTTATAAAAAGCTCACTTTTTCCAGTGCTTGTGCACTTACATTTGAGTCTCTGACGGGCCTACAAAAACACAAACTGTGAAATAAGGCAACACAGTCAGTTTTTTGTGAGCTGTCTATTTCAGAAAACATGCGATTCATCAAGCCGTTCAGATTTGCGATCCCCTCCTACGTCACTTGGTGCTTCAGTAGAAATAGAGCCGCCCCCATCCTCATAACTCCACCCATGGCTGGAGAAAAACAAGCGCCGCAAGGGAACTGCTCTGTTCGTTTCGCAGACCAGCACAAATCTTTTAAAAGAAAGCGGAATTAAGTATTTTAAAAAATAGTCTCTCTCTCTCTCTCCCTCCAAGAAAAGGACGGGGGACCTCCAATGGAGGGTCCTACATGGAGCCATAGCTGTCAACAGCTTTGTTTCTGTTTTTAATCCCACGGTCGCAAACGAATGTCCATTCTGCAAACTGCCAGAGTCCGTGTTTCACTGTTTTGCAGTGTGCGACAGACTTTTAGAGCTTTTTAGTCTTTTAAAGGAAAGTTTTAAGCTCTTTAAGGAGGAGTGGTCCAGAAACGGTTTTATTTTTGGGGCTAGATACTATAGGGCCAACGCAGAGAAATGGCGACTGCTTAATTTTCTAGTCGGGGAAGCGAAGATGGCCATCTACCTCACGAGGAGGAACAAACTGAGGGGAAAGGAGAGTGTTTTAGGAAGAGTGTTTGTAGCGTTGGTCAGGGCCAGAGTCTTGATTGATTTTAACTTTCACAGACTGATGAAGAGTCTGGACGTCTTCATCAAGCTGTGGTGTTTTAACGACGCCATCTGCTCCCTGGTGGAGGACGACCTGTGCTTCCAGTCTGTTTTTAACGTGTAGGACTCTGTTAGTGAATCAAGTGTGTTTGTTGTATTGTCTGTAACTGTGAACTAGAGAAAATGTTAAAATAAAGATGCTTTAAAAATCTCTCTCTCTCTCTCTCTCTCTCTCTCTCTCTCTCTCTCTCTCTCTCTCTCTCTCTCTCTCTCTCTCTCTCTCTCTCTCTCTCTCTCTCTCTCTCTCTCTCTCTCTCTCTCTCTCTCTCTCTCTCTCTCTCTCTCTCTCTCTCTCTCTCTCTCTCTCTCTCTCTCTCTCTCTCTCTCTCTCTCTGCCCTGCAACGAAAGTCGGAACAAACTTTTAAACAAGGCCTTGTAGATCTATTATGAGTAAAGATTCAGCAACTGGATCGCTTATTTCTCGCCTCAGATTTGTTGAGATTTTGGTAGACTGATAAGATGTAATCAGTGAAAGTTTATAGACTAAATACAACTGAACCCCGATGAAACCTCAAACCCCATTGGCTCACAGAGCCGGAACTCTTGCTAGGGGCCTCAGGAGGGTGATGCAACCCACTGAAACAGATCGTTCTGGAACAGGATGGTTTAGAATCATTTTAGAATGGCTAGAATGCATAACTGCATAAATTAGTTGTATTTCCAACAAAAAAAACAAACTTAAAAAGCATGTTTCGGGGGCATTAGAGACCAATATTAACTTGTTGAAAAGCAGCATAATAGGTCCCCTTTAAAGGTAAAAATGTCCATGAAACAGTTTAAATACCGTTGTCAAGGCTGGTGCAAGTTCCAGGGTCAAAAAGAAACCGAAACATCTGTGTTTCGCCTTCAACTTCAACTTCACGTCCGGCTTAGTAACACCAACCAATGGAATCACAGCCATGCAAAGCAACACCACAGTTGCAGACGGAAAAAAACAACAACGACGCTGTTGGGGAGACTGCCGGAAGAGATGTGGTGAACGCATCTGTCTCTGAAGTGCAGGGTTTAGAAGGATGTTTCCCCGACAAATGCAAGGCCATGAGAACTATGTCTGATAAATATACAAGAGGGGATACCACCGCTTTATAACAAAACGCAACAGCACTCCCACGGGGGCTCAGACATTTTAGTCATCTTTCAAAAATGTTATTACTCCAGACATGTTGATGGTACTCTGCGGCCTCAACAGGCCACAAAGTACTAGACACAGGATAATCATCTAAAAAACAACCAAACAAATGTATACTGAAGGGGTGGAGATATATAGTTGTGTCATCTCAGACATCCAGCTGGTATTTGAGTACCACGCCATCTGACTGTTTCTCTTGTATAGTTGGCTGGCTGGTTGCCTGTGTAATGTCATTGAACACTACACAAAGGCACGCTCAATGTTTTCCTTGCCTAAGACATACCAGCCATTCTCAATGTTATTCTTAATATAGCCCCATGCATGCAAGTTCCTTATAACCAGCTGCAATGGCTCAAAATCGTACATGTATGTAACTCCATCTGTGATCTGGGTGTGGGCCATGTTGGAATCCATTGTCTAAATATGGCAATGGTATTTCGTTTTGTATAACAATGAAAGCATGCCTACCTGTTTTTAAAGAATGTCATACAGACGATTCAAATCCAACATGCCATTTTCTAAATGTAGTGGTGGGTTAATGCAGTGATGTCCTGTGCATTGCTGTTGATTAAATGTGCCATGTTTTACTGTGCAACAGGTGATTATAAAACAAGACTAAATCTTCCTTACCAAGCGACATACAAATACACTTGTATTTTAACATTTTAGTAGTTAATTATAATATAACTTTGGTAAGACGTTTTCTTTTAATATCAACACATTTTATGTGAAAATGGCAACCACTGAAATTAAAGTGGAAATCTGGAAGATCAGTTTTATTTCGCCTCTACGTTCAGTTTCCTTTGTTGACGGCGGGGTCCGCCTTGGCCGGCAAGATCGCAGAGATCAGGCACGAGCAAGAAGCGAACGGCAGCCACGGTGAATTTGATAACGACGAGCGTAAACCCGGACTCGGGGAGAGGAAACAACTTGGCGTTTTTATTCGAAATCGCGGAACTTGCAGTAACCCACCCAGCACGGACGATCTCATGGATTACCACTTTAACTGTTGACTGCTCTTTACGCTGGCTCCCTTCCTGGGGAGCCAGGAAGACGAACCAGTCCCATTTAATGTGAGCTGTGTAAATAGTGAGATCTGCTAAGTAGG
Source organism: Zeus faber (assembly GCF_960531495.2). Classification (NCBI taxonomy): domain Eukaryota; kingdom Metazoa; phylum Chordata; class Actinopteri; order Zeiformes; family Zeidae; genus Zeus; species Zeus faber. Next base: position 31,893,803 of record NC_137193.1, read on the forward strand.
AGCGAAAAGCCTGGCGGTGTCTACCCAACCAGGCATCCCAGTCGTTAGGGTAACAGAAAATGAAGTTTCTGCCCCGTGTTACAATACATTCAGTTCATGTGCACACACACACACACACACACACACAAGAAAAAAACAACCCTCGCTGAAGATGGAAAAACAGACACCCGCACAGGAAATGGCTAAAGCGGTCCGAATCCGAGTGTGTTCCGAGTCGAAGACGAAGCGCAACGGAGTGTCCGAAAAGTTGGGAAACCCCACAACCGTACCCGTGAAAACACAACAGCGCTGAGCAGAAGAAACAAAGAACTCACCCATTATGCTGCTGTTCCCGTCCGCCTCGCTACCAAGCGACATTCTCTCTCTCTCTCCAAAGCAACAGCGGAGGACTCTGCTGTGTGTGCGTGTGTGTGGGAGTAGCAGCCTCAAAAGCTACGCTGCTAATTTCACGTAATGGCAAAATGACGCCGTTTGATTGATACGGGTCGCGCCGCGCAGAGTGCGTACGCTCTCATTGGGGAATACCGACCGCGACGTATCGCGAGACTCCGTGAAAGTGAGTGCGGCTGCGGCGGCCAGAAGTAAAATAAATAACACGAACCACTTGTAACGTAGTACCGTGAATGTTGGAGGGAGAAACGACGTTGCTACTACCTAAATAATCATTTATAATAATAACAGTAACTTTCTGCTAAAAAGAAACACCATCATCTTGTGAATATGGTTAAACAAGGTTGTTTTTTTCCCCCCACATATTTATGCCAGTCGACTTCACACCCTTTTAAAACGGGTTGGAATGCCTTAGTACAGTTTGCACAAAAATAAGAGAAGTCAACGCATCATTATTAACACTTAAGATACGATCTTTGATATATAACCAAATACCTATTAGTTATGTCTGATTATATTTTAAACCTGTAGATATATTATTTAATAGTGTTTTTATATAGTTTTTCTATCTTAGTTGAATACTTTTTGAATGGGTTTTTTTCCCCCCTTATCACTCTCTCCAAAAATGCCTCGTTTGTTGTTCAAATAAAGAAGAAAATAGTTGCTTATTTAACTGCTTAAATAAAGAAAAACAACAATGCTTGCTTTGCACGTGGTTCATATATTTTATTTACAATAGAGCTACACATTTTGGAGGCACTTTTTGGGTCTCTTGGGAAATAAGATGGACAGCGATGCCACCTAGGGGGACACAATGATTATTTCTACAGGATATTTGTTTAGTCACGTTTTCCTCCCGCTTGAAGCCATTTTACTCTATTCTAATTTGTTTTCATTCGTGTATGGCTGGTGAATCCTTCAAATAATTATATATATATATATACACACCATTGTGTGGTAGCTTACAAACAAACAAACAACAAACAAACAGATTAATCAGTTGAGACAGAGCGTTCTTCATAAGCCACCACCTGTGTCCCATACGCCGCACGATCAACAGGGGCGGCTTCCATTTATTAAAAAAAAAAACATAACACAATACACATCAGAATCCCCAAGGCCACAACCATCTACGTCACTCCACGTCACTCCACGTCACGGCCCTGTCCTCTGTCAGCAACAACAGTCAACGCAGTTGGGGTCACCTCCCAACACAAACAGCACAACCCAACACCGACAGAACATCCCGAACAACTGAAAACAGAGAATAAAACACAACCGAGACCATACCATCTCCAGACCCATTATCCTTTGTGTCAAACAAACATAAAGCCACGGCCCACCTCCTTGGGTCGCTACATAGCCCCCACCTGAAGGGTCAGTCGCCCCCGACGACCCAATCTGCCAATATAAAGCCTGAGAAATGTCCCGGTTGGGAACGTCAACAAACTGGCTGCCGTGTACCGGGGACGATGTCTCTGTGGACACAGTGCGCCAGTGGCGTGGGGTGCTGTGCTCGCCCTTGTCCCCAGCAGAAGAGTCAAGATTTCAAGATGTCTATTTGTCACATACATATACAGTACATACGAGCATACATATATGTAGTGAAATTATGTTGCAATGTGTGTTGGCACAATAGCTAATGAATTAACTAACTAACTAACCAACCTAAACTTACTGATTCCTGAAACGTAACTCAGTCAGTTAATATAATAAAATAGGAGTAAAAAAGGTAATATACTTAGTGGGAATACAAAATAGAAATAAAAGGAATAGACTATTATGTATATACAGATATGTGCAGTAAAGTTGCGCTTGAATAAAGTGAGGTAGTGTGTGTTGAGATACACTGTACAGTATACAACAGTACGGCACAGTAATACAGTAACACCAAACAGCAATACAGCACAGTATGCTATAACCCTGTACAGTGATACAGATTGCAGCACAGTATGCAACATACAGTACAGTAAGCTAGTGGGGCCTATGTGTGTGTCTCAGTGAGGGCCTCTGGTGAGGTCAGCGTTGATAGTCCTTATGGCTTGCTGGAAGAAACCCAGTCTCTCTGTTCTCACTGCATGACCGCGGAGGCACTTGCCCAACCGCAACACCTGGAACAGCCAGTTGGGGGGGATCCTTCACGATCCTGCGGGCTCTGCCACCACACCTCCTGGTGTATAAGTCCTGCAGGGAGGGGAGGGTAGTTCCAGCGGTACATTCAGACCGCACCACCCTCTGCAGGGCTCGCCTGTCCTGAGCAGTACAGTTCCCAAATCAGGCAGTGATGTTGCCTGTCAGGATGCTCTCCATTGCTCCAGAGTAGAAGGACTTGAGTATCCTCACCGAGAACCTGAATTTTTTCAGTTGCCTGAGGTGGGAAAGATGCTGCCTCGCCTTTCTCACCAGAGTGTCTGTATGCAGTCTATGTTGGGTCCTCCGTGAACACCCAGGTACTTGAAGCTGCGCACCCTGTTGACAGAAGTCCTATTAATAATCATCTGACATTCTGCTGCATGCTGACATTCAGGAGGAGGCTTTTGTCCTGGCACCAGAGTGACAGGTCAACCACCTCCTCACGGTAGGCCTTCTCTTCGTTGTCGGTGATCAGGCCCACCACGACGGTGTCGTCAGCAAACTTGATGATGGGTGGATCCTGTGTTCAGGGTGAGGGTGCTGGTGTGTGCCTCCCCACCCTAACCACCTGGGTCCTGGTTGTAAGGAAGTCCAGAATCCAGGCATACAGCGGAGTGTTCAGTCCTAGCTCCCGCAGCTTGACAGCCAATCTGGTGGGGACTATGGTATTGAAAGCTGAACTGTAGTCAATGAACAGCAAGGGAAGGGAAAGAAGCGCAGATGTAATCCTTAATCAGCCTCTCCAAGCACTTTGTGACCACTGAGGTGAGGGCCACCGGATGAAAGTCATTCAAGCAGGCTGGAGAGGCGATCTTTGACACAGCGATGATGGTGGACCTCTTGAAGCAGGACAGGACCACCGGCTCCGCCAGGGAGGCGTTGAATATCGTAGTAAGCAAGGGGGCTAGCTGGTCAGCACAGGTCTTCAGTACCCACCAAGATATACAATCTAGACCCGCAGCTTTCCTGGTGTTCACACGCATCAGAGCCCTCATGATGTCATGTTCAGACACAGAGTGCATGCTCATCTCCAGCGGTGTAACTAGGAGGGACAAGGGGCCGATAGGGAGCGAGTCTGTCTTTGTGCAGCACCACCATGCACCCCCCACCTGGCGTGCGCACCCTGTACCCTGCACCCCATCAGTGATCTGCCCCAGTGTTTCACCAGGTCCCTGCCAGTGACCGCACAGCTTGGGGGACACCCCTTTTGTGCGGGTAGGACGGAACACCCACACCCTGTCCACAGGCACAAAGGCTTGCCCCTGACAGCACGTGTCGTCTCTGGCGGCTGGCGCCGATGTAGAGGACCCCCTGATTGCTGGCAGTGACATGGAGGGTGGCTTCTGGTGGCATGTGCGGCTCAGGCAGCAGCTGCCAGCTGGTGGTCTTGCCGAGTCCTCCTCCTCTGGCCTGGGTGGAGCGCTATGGTCTCTGAGCTGATGGAAAGCATAGCATGGGCCATGTTTACCTGGGCGCCCCAGCAGGTCAGCAGGTCCAAGCTGATAATGCATGGGTCCTGGACGTGGGCTAGACAGAACTCATGCACCATTGCCTGGGCTCAAATGCGAGGTATCAAATCGAATCTGCACTGTTTTCGTGCCCTTCATACTGGCTCTTTCCCCCGTCACCGTCCTCATCTAGACAACAGTAAGGGTCCAGGCTGAAGAGAGTAACCCCCGGTGCCCTCCAGGATTCCTGGACGGACGAGGGTGATGTTGGAACCAGTGTCCACAAGGGCTTGGCAAACCTGGCTATCGAGTTCACAGTACACGTAGAGGCCCCTGGTGTGGCCAAGTCGGCCTTGGAGAGGAGTTGGGTTTGAGAGTGGGGTTACCCTCACTTGGCCGCGCCCCTGTCGTTTCCCGACGGTGAACGGGAACGAGGCTTGGGTTCGGGCGCTGGGCAGTCACAGGTAATGTGACCAGGATCGTCACAGCGATAGCAGTGGTTGGTGGCCCATGGTGGTCGTTGCCGGGGCTGGGGCACTGGGGGTGGCACCAGGCAGACAGGCTCTCCATTGTCATACTCCAGCTCTTTGTTCCCGTAGTCTGCTACTCTGATGCGTAGTCGGGACGAAGATCGCCTCAGTCGGCTTTGCCTCTTGTTATGCCTTGTCTGGTGACCGGCGTGCAGTGAGGTGTTGCAGTGTCTCCCCTGGCCACCGGATGGAAACTGATCTCAGGGTGGCTTCCACGATGCACTGGCGCCATCTGGTCGGGCGGGGCGACCTGTCAGCTGGTCCATCTCCCATATAGCCTCTTATATTTCGCGGAGCTCTCGATCAATTTGCTCCATCCCACTTCTGACACCAATATGGTGAGGTTGCGCAGTAAAATGAATTAATCAGTCGAGACAGAACGCTGTTTATAAGCCTCCGCCTGTGTCCCATACACCACACAACCAACAGGGGCGGCTTCCTTATATTTTTGCTGGCTACGTCAGTCCACGTCACGGTCCTGTCCTCAGTCAGCAACAGCAGTCGATGCAGTCTGAGTCAGCCCCCAACACAAACAACACAACCCAACACAACACCAACAGAACATCCCGAACAACTGAAAACACACAATAAAACACAACCAGAGAGACGAGAGGGAGACCATAACATCTCAAAACCCATAATTCTCTGCGTTGAACACAACATAAAGCCACGGCCCACCCCCTTGGGTCGCAACAATATATCTAATATAATTGGAAATATAACTGGACACATCCGACATTTTTTGGAGAAAGGAGTGTGAAGATGAAAATGTCCAGATTTTTGGTTAAAAAGAAACTTGGGAGCTGAATATTGTGTATGTGGTTCAAAAAAAAAAAAAAAAAAAAACCAGGAGCCTTTCTGTGTGGAGTTTGCATGTTCTCCCCGTGCTCACATGGGGTTTCCTCCACCTCACGTCAGTAAGGACCCCCCCCAAAAAAAAAACATGCACCCATCATCGTCTGACCAGCGATGGACACTTATCATCTGGTCCCCGGGCGCGTCCACGTATGCTGCCCACTGCTCCTGGCTGTGCCCCCGGAGGAAGGACAAGCCAGGATGGGTCAAATGCAGAGAATCCATTTCACCGGCCACCATCAAGCATGTGCATGTGTGTGTGTGTGCAAGCATGTGTGTGTGAGTGTCGTGTGACAAATAAAGACTGTTTCTTCTTCTGTTTCTTTCTTCTTCAATATCACAAAATGTTGCATTTGATGGTAAGTCATGGCATGGGCAATACACAAGATGTCAGTGTGGTTAATATAATAAGTGCTACATGACCAGGCCCACTTCTGCCAGTTACACAATCAAATCCAAACTTTGAAGTTTATTTGTCTTCAATCTTTAGAGTCACAAATGAATTTCCATCGACAACGGAATCCTTTCACAGAAAAGAATCGTGATCTGGAAATGTAATGTAATAAGTCCAAATATTGGCACAGAGCATCTGGATTCTGTTTGTGGCATTCATGTGATTTTATTCACATTCGGTCTTTCTCAACAAGGACCCGACACATAATTTCAACCACCCAGAAGTAATTTTCTCTCAAGTGGCTGGGATCTTCTTTGCCATAGATTATAGGATGTTATTTGTCTGCAAGGTGCGTGGGTGATCTTGGGGAAACTAATCAGCATACACAACTGTTTCATTTAAGTGAAAATCCATAAAGCGTGCTTCACACCGAATCTGAAGATCCATCCAAGAGTCGGAGCCTCCCCCCTTGTGGCCGTTGGATGAACTGCATCTGAGATTCCCATCACAAAATGTCAGGGAAAATGGGAGAGCTTGTTTTTTTGAGTACAACAGTGAATAGTTTGTTCAGCTGGACATTTACCATTTTCCATGAATGAGAATTGAATACTTACTTTATATATTGTTTCCAAAGCGCAAAATAAATAATAATAAAAAAAAAAAAAAATAATCGCACACAATTCGCTTATACAACAAGACTTTTTGATAAAAAAAAAAAAGTTGAAAAATTTGAACCCATCCCGGAGCTTCGTTCCGATGTCTGCCTGTCTGCAGAATCTGACTCTCCATTGCAATTAATGGACTTCCAGTTTCTTCTTGTCATTTGTCGTATTTGATGTCCACAAAACATTGCTTGGGTGAGGTGTTATAATAACAAGTTCTTTCCTCTGGAAAGCCAGTCACGTGTCCGGTTTGTTTGTCAGCACTGAGGGTCTGTGTCGGCCAAAACAGAGTCTGTATTTGCTCTGTGTGGTGATTGAACTGTTAACGCGCTGTATCTATTTACTGTCCCTGTTGCAGAAGAGAGGGCTTCACGGCGCGAGAGGCGAGGGAGCATGTGCCGCCACGCAAGAGTTATCCACGCCAGGATTGCCAGCATAGTCAATATGTATGAGAGAGTAATGATTCTGGCTGGTAAAGGAACTGCTTGTCCTCCTCAGTGGCAGCTCATTAGGGAGGATAAGGAAGACCCCCTCCCCTGCCCCCCCTCCTCCCATGAAGAGAGATGTAACACCTTTTTTCATCCCCCTACTTTACAGAACATTTTGGTACGCACGACCTCGAGAGGTGGGCAAAAAGGGAGATCTCTTTGCATCTATTAGGGAAACCTCAACGAATGTGGCCCGCTAACACCTGTAACATGCCCCGGAATGCCAAAAGAAAGGGGCTGTGAATGATGTGTCTGCCCCACTGCCGATCCTCGTCGGTGTGGTCGCTCGATTGCGCTGAGTGAAATTGGTGAGATGCATAGGTATTCATCAATTAACAATGTCATTGAGTCCTTTATGTTCAAGGATAGTTTCGCTGTTTTCAACCCAGGACTGATTAAAATGCTGATTCCCATCATTCATAAGAGTCCAATGGGGCAAACGTTTAAGGCTTAAAAAAAAAAGCATTAAATCACCTTTTCAAAATCGAGTAACTCACAGTAATGGTCACGCCTGGCGTTGTGTATGTTGTGAACATTCACATTCACATTTCATGTAAAACGACTCTTTGCAGTTGCAACAGCACATCCAAAGTGTAAGGTTAGGTACATTAGGTTACCTTCGCTCAACCTCCTGTTTCCAGTCGGTTGCTGATCAGCCTCTAGGCAGATGAAGCCAAAATAAATGACTTGAGGGAGCGCTAGGGAGATATTTTCTGCATCACATACATATAAAAACAGTCCTGTTTATGAAAAGGAGCTTGAACCTGTTTCTTTAAGGCTTAAAGGTTGGCCCCAATGGACTGCATTCGAGCACAGTGGGACGCTGCGGCGTAGTGGTAGGTTTCTCAATAGTGAAGCATTCAGCCAGCTCGTGCTGTGAACAGTTATGAATGATAAGAACCAAGGTTTTTGTTTGGGCTTTGTTGTCATCCTCTATTTCCATCTGAATGTGAATTTTTATATCCTCGTGTATATTGTATGAGCGCTCATCTACGCGAGCCCGCCGCCAGTCTTTGCTGCAGCGGGGAGGACGTCATTCATATGAAATGTAGCCGGGGACGAGGCCTCGCTTGAGGCACTGTTTTCAATGTGATTTAAAAACAAAACAAAACAAAACAAAGGGTGTCATAACCGGTGTTGCATTTAACAGGGGGTGTTAGCCATCCATTGGCGAGATTTGTAATCTCTTCTTTTTCTTTCACCTTTTGAGCGCGAGAGATGTCCAATTAGACATGTCTGGAAAACAGATCCCCAAGCCCCAGGGCCTTAATGTCAAGATCACTCTAACGTGTCAACAGAATCCACTGATGAACATACAGATGTTATTTTCTGTGTAGTTTGTTAGACGATTTCAACACTGGCATCTGAGTTCGATTTCTCCATCTGAGCTGTAGGTCAGTATACTGCAACTCAGAAGAAGCCACTTCCTGTAATCGCGTCTGTCCACACAGCAGAGTAATTGATATGCTGACTGGGCCTCAGAGGAAGGGGCTCGAGGCCATATGAGCTACCCTGGACAATTAACGAGTTCTCAAAACGATGATCACAATGGAATCACCACCACGCGTTCACGGTACAAGTCGGAGCTACACGAGGCAGGAATACAAAGAGAAAGGGTTATTTTATTTTACTATTATTATTATTGTGTGAAAAATACTGTTTATACCTGATCTACACAAAAACAACTAAATATAGTCCTGATTTTATTTTTATTTTTAAATATTATATATATATATATATATATATATATATATATATATATATATATATATATATATATATATATATATATATATGATTAATATTTGAAGTATCCACTATCCTGGACACCTCCCATCCAACCAGATGAATTTATTCAAATTATAGCAACCCCCAACGAACTTGAACCCTGTCCCCATCCTCCCCCACAGTCCACAGTCATACACACAGAGCGTTACACTAGTGACCAAAACCGTACCGCCACCGTGGCCAAAACCGTGATGAGTACCGAATGGTGAGCCCACTGTACCGTTGCATCCCTGGTGTTCACCAATTCAATTGATTTCATCATCTTTTAGCCATAACTGAGAATGTATTTGCTTAATGGTGTTTTGCTGGGTCTGATGTTTGTGAATTAAATTAGCCAAAGATAAATGGCAAGCGAAATGACTATACAGCCAACACACAATGCAGGTTGATCCTGAGTTTGTGGCGCGAGAACGGCCCCTGGCAGACGTCTCCTGTTAACTGCAAAGATTGTCTGCCAGAAAACTGGAAATGCTCAGCTAACAAGCTGTCCAAGATCACACATCGAGGCAAAATGAAGAATTCCCTCACAATGTCCCCTCCATATTTACATTAATTCCAGAGTGGAGTATTAGACCTCAGAATAAACTGCGGCAAATGCTTAATTAGCTGAAACCAAGTGAAAATCTGCAAGGCGGAGAAAAGCCTCCTGCCTAAATTGCCAAACAAACCATCAAAGCTAGTCTGTTCTTGTGCTTTTCTGTTCACTTGGTTTTTCCTTTTTCTATTTAGTTGAATGGCATCGGTCCAAAGACTCAAGATTTTTCAGAGAAAAGGGAATAACGTGAGGGCAGGAGCCTCCCCTCAAATCTAGGATTTCTTTGAAGCCACCCACTCATACCTCCACAAGAGTGTTGATGTTAGAGAGGTTTTAGTATAGAAAGCAATCTGATAATGACACAAAGCTACTGTACTGCTACTGTACTGTGCTATAGAGGTTCATTCTGAACGGTACTATGCATGGTTGAAAGGGCTTTGGAAATTAAAAGGACCTGGCTTCATTTTATTCTCAAGAAATGACTTAGTGATTTAATAGTATGTATGTAATTAAGTAATTTCACTTAAGGTATGCCACTATACAATCAAAGCTAGCTCTCTATAGTATATATAGAGCTAATATACGTATATACAGGTTATTGCCTCCTATTTGCAGTTCGGATCAATCAGAGCCCTTATCTATCTATCTATCTATCAGTCTGTCTGTCGGTCTGTCTGTCTGTCTATCTATCTATCTAGCTGTAATACATTTAACATGTACAGTATCTTCCACAATACCAACACCATAGCCTTAACCCTGATCTCCATGTCCACATGCCTAAATTGAACCCAGCTCTTACCCACACATTACAGTTAACCCGCTCCCACCTCAGACCCAAACCTGCCCCCTACCTAGCCCTGAACCTTGACCTCATCTATTCTGAAACATTTCAACATTGCATCACGACTTTGGCGATGTTCCCTTTATCCAGAATAGTCTCTTTTGCATGTGTGTACAGATAGAACTGCTCATTGCTCATGCAGTTACATGAAACTGTTCTTATCACCACTCCCACAGCAAAGCAGATTCCAACAAACGGAGGAATGTTGATCATCTACCACATCTTAGCACACATCTCATTGACGTTTAAAGAACAATCTATTAAAAGGGGTTCCAAGAAAAGCAACAGGTGTTGGTTTTTAACAGAGAAAAATCCCCACTAGGGTCTCCTTTATCAGTGGGTAAAAAAATAAATAATTATATATATATATATATATATATATATATATACACAAACAGTGAGTATAATTGCTTTTTTTTTTAAATTTGGCGTTAAGTTGGAAATGTACACAAAATGCCATGATTCTCTTGTCACCTCGTAGTGAGATGAGTTGGAGTTGATCTGATTTTTTTAATGAGGTTTCACACCTTGCAGCCATTCTGAGCCATAAGGAAAGTTGAGAAGATGAACACAGAAAAGAAGCGTGAGAAAAACAAGTAGTGTGCCGGCAAGCCAGCGAGTGTGAAAAAGACTAAAAGCGGCCTCACTTGGCGGCTCCCGGGAAGATAGCAGTCGTCCCACGTAGGCTACAGCACGGGCTCGCGTCCAAGGAAAAAAAATAAAACACAAAGCAAAACAAAGACAGTGACCTTCCCATGCGAAAAAGGGAGAAAAAAAAGGACGACACACTAGCAGAGCCGGTAAAAACAGCAGTGCTGTGGGTGGCTTTTCCTGCCAATACGGAACGAGCAACCAGAATAAATAGGTGTTCGCAGGGGCAAACATCATCCGTATATTTTACATAATACATATGCTGATGCCAATTGAGAAGTTTGTGAGGTGGAAAATCAGTCAGAGGAATGAGAGGAAATGTCTCCACCGATGCCGAGACGCTTAATAAAATGCTCTCTCACTGTTTACCAAATTAAAATGACTCTGAAAAATAACCTCATGTTTGTTTTTGTTGTTTTCTTTACATTTTTACGGATCATCCGCTCAAAGGTCTCAAGCATAATTACAAGCGAGCAGATTGTCAGAACTGTTGGAAAAAGCCCCTGTTAAATGAACAAATCGATGGGAGTTTTCGGAATTCAGTAGCACCAGTTTGTTTATCTGAAATCTTTGCTCCTATATGTGATTCATCTGACTCATGTCTCCTGTCATTATGAAGAAGATTCTATTTGGAAATGATCGGTCATTTAGTGTGTCTTCCTCGCTACTTCATATTTTTCATTTTTATTCCAGGAACAGAAGTAAAACGATTTTGGATTCCTAGTTTTATATCAGTCAAAGTCAAAGTGTTTTATTAGTCAAGTGTACAGTACAACACAAGGTCATTCGGTGCAATGAAATTCTTAGGGCATGACAGGCAACAACTACCTAGTGGGCATAAAAAGATGAAACAACAAGGCAAAAATAAGTAGGAAATAAACATTTTAAATAAAATAAAAGTCAAAGTCAAAGTGTTTTATTAGTCAAGTGTACAGTACAACACAAGGTCATTCGGTGCAATGAAATTCTTAGGGCATGACAGGCAACAACTACCTAGTGGGCATAAAAAGATGAAACAACAAGGCAAAAATAAGTAGGAAATAAACATTTTAAATAAAATAAGAGCCAAATTAAAAATAAAGGTCAAGAGGTCCCAGTGTATGTACATAAAATTAAAATAAGAAAAATAATCCTAAAACAGAAACTAAAAATTGGACATTGTAGCAGTTCCAACAGAAATAGGTCAGTCTATTGCACAAGGTATAGATATAAATATAAAGTGAAGGAGTGCCGGTGGATATGCACATGTAGTTTTGGTGATGTACATTTAATTTACATAGGTGACTACAGATGTTGCAAGTTGAGAAGCCTTATGGCCTGAGGGTAAAAACTGTTTGTGTGTCTGGTAGTCCGTGCTCGGTGCTCCGGTAACGTTTACCTGACGGCAGCATTGTGAACAGTCCGTAGCCTGGGTGGCTGTAGTCCTTTATGATCTCAAGATTCAAGATTTAAGATTTTTATTCGTCACTTACATATACATACTTTCATACATATATGCAGTGAAATGTAATGCAACGCACCCGGTGATAACACACAATATGTCAGAGGAAAAATTTCTAATAGCCCAACTAACTGACACCTAAAACGTAATACAGTAAGTCGAATACTTATAGAATAAAATAAAAATATATAGAATAAAATAAAATACAATAAAAATAAAATGAAATAAAATGCAATAGATAGAGGGAATATGCTTATGTATATGGAATAGGCAATTATGTATATATAGATATGTGCATTAAAGTGGCATGTGAATAAAGTGAGGTAGTGTTTGGGATAATACAGCACAGTATACAACAGTAGGGCGCAGCAATACGGCATCACGAACAACCCTGAACAGTGACACAGTATGCGGTACAGTATGCTACATACAGTACAGAAGGTAGTGGAGCCTATGTGTATGGCTCAGTGAGGACCCCTGGTGAGGTCAGCATTGACAGTTCTAATGGCGTGCGGGAAAAAACTCCGTCTCAGTCTCTCTGTTCTCGCTGTGTGACTGCGGAGGCGCTTGCCTGACCGCAGCAGCTGGAACAGTCCGTTGTTGGGGTGATGAGGATCCTTCATGATCCTGCGGGCTCTGCTACTACACCTCCTGGTGTATAACTCCTGCAAGGGGGGGAGGGTAGTTCCAGTGGTACGTTCAGCTGACCGCACCACCCTCTGCAGGGCCCGCCTGTCCTGAGCAGGACAGCTCCCAAACCAGGCAGTGATGTTGCCTGTCAGGATGCTCTCCACTGCTCCAGAGTAGAAGGACTTGAGGATCCTCACCGAGACCCGGAATTTCCTCAGCTGCCTGAGGTGGTAAAGACGCTGCCTTGCCTTTCTCACCAGAGTGCCTGTTTGTACAGTCCATGTTAAGTCCTCTGTGATGTGGACTCCCAGATATTTGAAGCTGCTCACCCTGTCGACAGAAGTTCCATTAATCACCAGGGGCACGTGCGTCCTCGATTGTGATCCTCGCCTAAAGTCCACAATCAGCTCCTTGGTTTTGCTGACGTTCAGGTGTAGGCTGTTGTCCTGGCACCAGAGTGACAGGTCAGCCACCTCCTCGCGGTAGGCCTTCTCATCGCAGTCGGTGATCAGGCCCACGACCACGGTGTCATCAGAAAACTTTATGATGGTGTTGGAGCTGGACCTGGCCACACAGTCATGTGTGTACAGGGAGTACAGTAGGGGGCTGAGGACGCAGCCCTGGGGGGATCCTGTATTCAGGGTGAGGGAGCTTGACATGTGCTTCCCCACCCTGACCACCTGGGGGCGGGCTGTGAGGAAGTCCAGGATCCAGGCGCACAGCGGAGCATTCAGTCCAAGCTCCTTCAGCTTGACAGCCAGTCTGGTAGGGACTATGGTGTTGAAAGCTGAACTATAATCGATGAACAGCATTCTCACATAGGCCCCCTTCTGACCATCCAAGTGCGTGAGGGTGGTGTGCAGTACCTGAGAGACCGCGTCATCCGTGGATCTGTTTTGCCAGTACGCGAACTGCAACGGGTCCAAGGTGCGGGGGAGGGAGGCGCAGATATAATCCTTAATCAGCCTCTCGAAACACTTCATGACCACCGAGGTGAGGGCCACCGGACGGCAGTCATTCAGGCAGGCAGGAGAGGCGATCTTCGGGACAGGAACGACGATGGACCTCTTGAAGCAGGACGGGACCACTGATTTAGCCAGGGAGATGTTGAATATTGTGGTGAACACCGGAGCTAGCTGGTTAGCACAGGTCTTCAGTACTCGCCCAAATATGCCGTCTGGGCCCGCAGCTTTCCTGGTGTTCACCCGCATCAGAGCTCATCCCCAGCGGTGTAACTCCAGTTAGCTGGCGAGCTAGCGGTGTTGTTGCCAGACTCGAACCACGCATAAAAGGAGTTCAGTTGGTTGGCTTGGGGGGCGTCCACACTCGTGGCTGGGGAGGAGCTGCTCTTGTAGTTTGTTATTGTTCGCAGCCCCTCCCACAAGCGTCTGGTGTCCCCCCGCTCCATCCGTAGCTCCGCGGTCTCCCTGTACGTCCGTTTAGCGTCCCTCACCACCCTCCGCAGATTGTACGACGCCGCTTTGTAATTGTCCATATTTCCGGATACAAGACCGTCGTTGTAAGCTGCCGTGCGAGCATTCAGAGCGAAGCGGATGGATTTATCAACCCAAGGTTTCTGGTTTGGAAATATCCGAACTTTCACCGTGGGAACGATATTATCCGCTGGCGTAGTTACAAAACTTACTACTTACTTGAACTAGATCGGAACATGTCCCAGTCTACGTCAGTCAAAGCGTCCTGAAGCGCAGCCTCCGATTGTTCCGTCGACCGCTTCACTTCCCTCGTCACCACCAGTTCTCTCCGCGATCAGAGGCCTGTAAACGGGAACCAGCGAGATTGTGGCGTGATCTGATTTTCCGAAAGCAGGGAGCGAGACGGTCTTGTATCCGTTCTTGTAACGTGTGTAGCAATGGTCCAGAGTTCTCTCCCCTGGTGGCACACGTGATGTGTTGGTGGAAATTAGGCAGAACTTTTTTAAGGTTGGCCCTGTTAAAGTCCCCAGGCACCACCACAGCCGCATCGGGATGTCTGTTCTGAAATCCACACACATCGTACAGAGCCGACAGTGCTGCGTCGGTGTTTCCTTGCGGTGGCATATAAACGGCTGTAATGATGACCGTGCTAAATTCCCGGGGAAGATAAAATGGACGGCAGAGGATGGTCAGCTGTTCCAGGTTTGGCGAGCAGGAGTGGGACAGGAATTTGGTGTTGTTGGCGTTACACCAGCGGTTGTTTACCATTAGGGCAGACGCCTCCACCTTTGGATTTCCCCGACTCTCCCGTTCTGTCGCTGTGGAACACGGAGAAGGACTCGGCTTCATCCGGCACCAGTGGGTTCAACCATGTTTCCGTCAGACAGAGGACGCAACAGTTCCTCGTGTCACGCTGGAATTTAATCCTCGCTCGAAGTTCATCCATCTTGTTCTCCAGGGACTGGACATTGGCAAGAAGAATGCTTGGCAGAGGTGGACGGTAAGGTTGCGTCCTCATTCTGACCCGAATGCCGCCTCGTTTACCTCGGTGCTTCCGATCGTGAAACAGCGGCTCCATTTTTGTTGTTGAGAGTGTTCCCGCGAAGGATTTCCGCCGGCCACTCTGCTTCCACGGATAAAAAGTCCCAAAGTTGTAAGTTTAGGGAAATGTTTATATCCATGAGTGCATCGCGGTCGTATGAGGTAACTGGCGATGCTTTTTTGGCGTACATTATGATAAAAAATGGAAAAAAATACTAAAAAGTGCAAGAGTCAACCGGAGCGCTGGCGCAGGCGACCGCTAGGGGTGGCACCACTATTGCCATTCTCCATGCTTTCCTAAGGCATTGTGTGTGATAGATGCCTTGCACGGAGGAGAGTTGGCAGCGGATGATGCGCTCTGCTTTCTACACCACCCTCTGGAGCGCCTTGCGATCAGCAGCGGAGTAGCTGCCGTACCAGCTGGTGATGCAGCCAGAGAGGATGCTCTCAATGGTTGCATCGGTAGAAGCTGGTGAGAGTCCTGACAGACATGCCAAACTTCTTGAGTCTCCTCAGGAAGAATAGGCGCTTTTTCAGTTATTATTGTCGCGTCCGATTGCCTGGAACCGGAGAGGTCATCACTGGAACAGATGGTGGCGGCCCTCGCCACAATGCAGGAGCAGCAAGCCCTGCAGTTCCAAGAGATGGCGGGACCACGAGCGGGACCAGGGGGAAACAAGAAAACGATACAGATCCTCCTTGGGGAGCGCACTGGAACTGGCGAGGAACGACTGCTGGGTCCCTCCGTCCCCGTCCCCCCGCTACAGAAGATGACAGGAGGATGATCCCGAGGCGTTCCTCGCCAACTTTGACAGACTGCGAGCAGGCGTGGCGGCTCCTTCCACTCCTGACAGGCAAAGCCAAGCTAGCGGCGCACGCCCTACCGCCCGAGCAGCGGATGAGCTACGCTGTCGTCCGGAGGACGGTGATGGAACGGATCGGGAAGACACATGAGGGCCACTACCTGCGCCTCCAGTCACTTCAGTATGACACCGCGGGCCGGCCGTTCCTGCACGCCAATCCTACTGCGGGGACACACACATACACACACACACAGTTATACTTTCCTGTTTTGGGGATCAGGCGGCGGGACTCAGCTGATTCGCCTGATCAGGGGATCAGGGAGACTGCACCGCCTGTCTGCAGCGGCGGCTTGGCCACGCCCCCTTGGTCCACCACAATACTTTGGCCCTACTGCAACACCAGTGAGGAAACTCTTCCTACCGAAATCGCACTGGGAATTGGATCTAACAAAACTACCCCCAAACCTCTCCACCCTTATTACAACTGACCAACAAACAATATCCAATTCACCACAATACACGGATGAACCCAATCTTACACCACAGGAGGAAAAAGCCCTACAGGAACTGAAGAAAAACCAGGTGATTATAATCAAACCGGCTGACAAAGGCAGTACTGCGGTCATAATGGACAGAACAGATTATATCCACGAGGCTTTAAGGCAACTACAAGATACCAACTACTATATACCCTTGACCAACCCATTATCCCCGGAAACGGCAGTTCTTATGTCCGAGGTTTTGGATACCTTAAATAAAAAGAAAATCCTAACAAAAAAACAAGTAACCTACTAAAAAGGGATAACCCCCAGACCGAGATACTTCTACCTCCTACCTAAAATACACAAGGCCCCTGAAAAATGGACCATTCCACACAAAATCCCGCCAGGCCGCCCCATCATATCTGACTGTGGAAGTGAAAGCTACGGGGTGGCTGAGTATATATGAGTTGTATCAAAAACACACAAGATTTTGTCCAACGGATACACAACATGCACTAACAGGAACCCTTCTTTCTCTTCACAATGGCTGTTAACAGCCTTTACACAAACATCGACATTCCTTTGGGGATAGAAACTTTTGAAAAATGGCTTGCAAAATACCCATCCTAGAGCAGGCCAGACCAGGAGCTGTTACAACTCTTGCACTTAAGTCTAACAAGGAATGACTTTGTGTTCAACCGACAATACTACCTCCAAATTAAAGGCACAGCAATGGGAAAACGTTTTGCCCCAGCCTATGCCATCATCTACGTATATGGTCGATTGGGATGAAACAGCCTTTGAAAATGCTCAAAACTCCCAACACATTACCTTAGATATCTGGACAATATCTTTGTTATTTGGACCCATTCCAAAAAAGAATTCCTAAACTTCTTTTAAAATCCTCAACAACCATCACACCCTTATCAAAGTGGAACCAATCACACACGAAATAGAGATCAATTTCCTGGACACGGTTGTCTACAAGCGACCAAAATTCGAACAAACATGAACCTTTTTTGTAAACAGACAGATACACATGCCCTCTTGCATAAACAGAGTTTTCACCCAAAACATGTTTTTAGAGGTGTCCCCAAATTCCAACTCCTCAGGTTTGAAAGGATCTGTTCGGGAACCCAGGACAAGGACCAAGACATCTTAACCCTATTCAAAACCTGTCGACAAAGAGGATACTCGAGATCCTTCCTCCGTAGAATACAAAAAGGAGTAAACATCAACAACTCCACAACTCAGGCACCATCACAGAAACTCCAAAACATCCCCTTGATAACTAATCCCCATCGGCACAAATCACACCAATCACACCACTCTAACCCTAACACTTACCCCAAACACTAACCCTAACTCATAATAATAAAAGAAAAAAAAAATCGAACTATATTCTATATAGTTTATTGTATATTGTACCAATATTGTGTATATATGTTGTATATATACTGTATATATATGTAGTAGTATGTAGTATATACATACTGAGTGTATATACAGTAAACGATATATAAAAGAAATAAAATAAAGTTAAATAAAAAAGAAAAAGAAAATTATATGCAATAATTGAAAAAATATTATCTATATATATATATATATATGCACATTATTTTCTTAATGACTGGTATCTTCAGTTGACTCAGGGTATTCTGCTCTCTGTCCTGAATGGCGTCCGTTAATGAGAACATTACTGTCAGAGCCTAAGAGGCTGACTGTCTATGTGAGTATAAGATGGGTTGTGCAAGAGAAAATAGCTTTTGTCATTCCATTATCATATAATAATATATCATCGTATTATCATAACAGGGTCTCTGGATGGTTGCTATTCTCCTTTCCGTAATGCAAACAAGGCATTTCGCCTCCAAATTGTCTCCCATTCACTTTTCATTTTGAGACACAGCAGAACTCCAAAGTCTCACAGACGAATAATGACGAATTGCCCTTGGGTGACGTGGCGTTCTCTGGGCGGCAGTTCAAATCAGGGAGAGGGAGAGGGAGAGGGTGAGAGAGAGAGAGAGAGAGCGAGAGACAGAGAGAGAGAGAGAGAGCGAGAGAGACTTGACTTTTAAGGTTCCTTTATTTACAGTAAGACATGTCACAGAAACTTGATTACGAGGGAACCATAAAGCAACAAAATTAGAGACAAACCACAGGGAAACACAGGTCAGTACAGAGTATAGAAATTTATCTTCGGAGATAACTAGGTACGCAGGGATCTGTTGATGTCTTCACCAGGTTTGAGACAGCTATAAGGACAGCTCCCTTTGTAGCCCGGACTTCCTCCTTTGTACAGTTCACCGATAGAGAGAGAGAGACAGAGAGAGAGAGAGAGAGAGAGAGAGAGAGAGAGAGAGAGAGAGAGAGGAGAAAAAAAAGATCACAGCTACCACAGGAAAATCACAGGTTAACAATGAGGGAATCATCCTGGACCAAGCACAGCACCTCCCCAACACCCCATACACTTCTGAAGGTGTTCAATCTGCCAGTCAGTTTGTAAAAGTCAAACTCCACCCTGAGGTGAGCTGAGAGTAGACCAATCATCATCTAGGCCGGGCCTACTCACCCCTGACCCCGCACAGCGTTCTTTCTGCTTTTCCAAATGGCCAGGTTCGCCACCCCCGAAACAGTGTTCACCAGGACATGGACAGATTTGTTTGACACAGTGTAAGCAGGACCAAAGATAAAGCGTTTAAAGGAGAAGCTCTCCCCCAGACCCTGAACCCACCGCTCCAGCAGCCCAAACAGCCCCCGAAGCCTAGGACACAGAGCAAACGGGTGCTGCAGCATCTCCCTCTCAGAGCAGAAGATGCATCCCGCCCCCATGCTGGGATCCAGATGTGCCAGATACCTGTTTGTGGCCAGCGCCCCATGCACGATCCTCTGCTGGAGGTCGCCCCCACTGTGGACGGGGGGTTTGTACAGAGAACGCCAGCAGCCAGCAGGGGACGCTATGGGGCCAAAGAACTGGGTCCACCCCAACAGCCGCACCCCTGCCAGAGAGCATAGGTGTGCCCCCTTGATGCAGGTATAGGAGGCGGATTTCTTGCCCACTGCCTCAAACACCCCAGCTTGGGAGTAGCAAAGGTCAGGAGGCTGTCCCGTTCCCCCTCCCAGAGAGACCGTCAGCGAAGGACACACAAACTTGCCCTCACCGTCCCATTGGTCAGTCAGAGTGCGGTTCTCAATAAAAGCCCTATAGGCCACTGGCAGTGAAGCACGGACTTCATCCACCAAGCTGTGCAGCAGTCTGGAGGACCTGATGCCAGTTGTCACCATGAGCTGCTCCGCGGACGCCTTCAGCAGATGACCCAACGTGACGCTCCCAGCCTTGAGCAAGCTGGAGCGCAGGCTGGAGGAGGAAAGGAGGCCGGAGCCGAGCAGTGGGTTCCCAAACAACGGCTCCCCAAACAGCCACATCCCAGGGGCAGTCGTGGTGTCATCGTGGACCTTAAACACCTGCCATGACTGCAGCACTGACTGATAGAAAGGAGTCAGCCCTGTCAAGTCCATCCCCTCGGTCCGCAGCAGAAACAGCTGCTTGTCATAAGACAGAGAGAGAGAGAGAGAGGGAGAGAGGGAGAGAGGGAGGGAGGGAGGGAGGGAGAGAGAGAGAGAGAGATCAGAATGTGTCCTGGAGCGGTGAACTTTGTGATCGTGAGGCCACTACCTGACTTCTATCACTTATTGCAACCTGTCCCAATCGATTGCCTCTTGGGAGTGAGTGTGTACAGAT